>NC_048914.1:3102857-3194142 GCF_011077185.1 Oxyura jamaicensis
CGCAACAGATGAGTTGACAGTTCTGTTGGTAAGGTTTGGGGTCTATGTTCCTCTTTAGGCTGAGGTTTATGATGATACTTTAGGCAGTGGTAATAAAGTGGCTAAGTGCTATGACAGGCACAGCCAATTCCCCATTTGTAACAGGAAACTTAAGCTGGAGGCATGAATTCATTTATTTTTCTCCTTTGACTCTACAGGAGCCTGGAGCTCCAAATACAGGTGTCTGAGTTTGCTGTTGGCATTCAGATAACCCAAATACCATGCTTTGTGTGCACTTTTGTTACCTTTGCACTTCATTTAAGATAAAGTCTGTGACTCTGGTTTCTACAGCCTGATCTAATAGTGATATGAACCAGACAGAGAAGTGAAAATGTTGTAAACCACCAATTTTCGTAGCATCCTTTGCTGGTTGCTTGAAAACATAGAAAAGCTTTCAAAAATTAAACAAGAATAAATCAGACCTGAATTATACCTGCAGAGTATACATCACTGCATATGGATTTTAGAAAAGCTAATCCAATCGTTGTCCCGTCAAAGTCATAGCCCCTGTAAGGAAGAAGAAAGGCAGAGTGAGATGAAGTGTTATTACCCCTGAAGGCAGCACCAGCTCCATTAACCAAGCAGAAGGCTTGAAGCAGGAACTCATTTCCAGCTCTGGTTTGCATCCCTGATTTAATAAAATGTTTGAGGACATGCTGAGGATCACTGCAAGTCAGTAAACAATTAAATACACTTTTCATTTTATTTTTTTTTTATCTAAATTACATTGCAGCTCATGAGATCTGAGCACCTGTATGGGTGCAAAGTGCTTGATGAAGTGCTTTAAATGCAGCAAAGTGCTTGGATGAATCAGGGCCATTGAACGTGAGCCAGAATAGTGAAGTGAGCGTTGGTTTGGTTTGGCAATCTGCATTTCCCAGACTTTAAGCTTCATGCCATGGCTCTTCAGACTACGCTGCAGTCCTCAGGATGCTCAGCTTGTGACCAGAGCAGGGAAAAGGAAAAATAGAGATGTGACAAGTCATTGCCTGTTTTTGCAGTGTTTCAGGTAGAAGGGTTAGATACCATGGCCTAGTGATACGTCCTAGCAGCTAATCTGTGCTCCGTGAAGAAAAGAAAAGCAAGAAATGAGAGCCTGCATTTATCTATTTGTCTAGAATTAGTTCAGCCAGGTACTGGAAAGGATGAAATCCAGTTCTGTACAGTCTCTGCTGGGTTAGTGACCAATTTTTTTAAGAACAAATTCCTTTAACACGTTTGGACATGCAGTTAGAAAACAATGATACACACGTGATTAGCTGAGCATTGTCGTTTCTTTTCCTCTTTAATAAATCTGAGTTACGCCACTTTGAGAAGCTGTCCAGAGTGAATCCTGCAGTACGACTCAAGAGGCATTTATCATTATCTGTCCAGATTTCTAGGCCAATTAGAGCCACGTAAATATTTATGGCCTTATAAACCTGCAGCAGAGAAACAGTTTTGCTGTAAAAACAACGTACTTTATGAAGACTTCTGAAACACACTCATCTTGGTAATTGGTTCCCTTTTGTCACTTGCAATGCAGTCCACTCCAAACCTGATTTAAGCTTTTCTGCACTTCAAAGTTGCAACAACAACAACAAAAAAGACCAAACAACACATAAAATCTTATTTTTCCCCACTTTAAAGCCATTTTTATAACTGGTTTAAAAGTACTTGAAAAATGCTTTAAATTTAAATTGCAAAAGAAATCAAGAATCAATTTATTCTTTGTGAAGGGTTTCAATCATTCACTTTAGCAGCTGCTAAGAAAATAAGGTGTAAATCTTTTTTAATAGTAGTTCATAAAAAAAATCCAGTCTGAAGGCAAACAACAGGATTATATGGATGTGGGAGATTTGTTTTTAAAATGACACTTACATTGCAACTTTCAAACAGTACATTTTTCATTCTTTCCTACATGTTTCAACAAAAAATCATGAAGTTTTTAAAAGTTTTATATATATATATATAAATAACTTATTTCAATTTCATGTTGTTGTTTTTACTCTTACCGTGTTGATGTAATTGACTATCCCAAATATCCTTTGTCTCACAGTTTCAACATCTTGGTTGTACTTCTTATACTAAAAAATTGAATATATGATGTCAGGAACAGGAAAGGAAAAATAAATGATTTGTCGGAGAAGAAAAATCCCGGAGCAGATTGCATCGCCAATCACACCATACATGGCCTAGTTTTTATCTTTTCTATTCCTTATTTAATCAGATGATGTATTGCAAAACCTGGAGGAGAGCTGGGAAAAAGGCATTGGTGATGTCTTATTTATACTCCACGTTATAGAGATTCTAAGCATAGGGGAATGAGTTGCATGCATGATAAGGAAAGGAAAATGTGTCTATTTTTTGCTTCATGTTCACCCCTGAGCTTGCCAGGCAGCGTTGGGTGCAGGGAATTAGCTCGCGTGGGGTTTGTGCGTGATGCTGAGGAAGGAGGGAGCTTGGGTCTGTCAGCACAGACGTGCATACCTTACCTCAGAACAGTTTTGTGACCGTTAAAATAGCCATAAATCTCTGATTTGGTAGCATCTGGGACTGCTTTCAGTCCCAGCATAGTGTAGCACTGTAATTGTGGCAGGCGCCCAGAATTAATAACGCCTGTTTCGGAAAGCTTGCCTCTAGCTGATCAAATGAGAAGAAATTGTTTCAATACTCACCATAGTGTTGTCTGCAACTATGTACACTTCCAGATATTTTTTTGCTTTCAGATATGCCTTCATCTACAGAAAGGATAAATTTTGATAACTTTTAAGGCTTGTTTCAGTCTCAATCTTTGCAATTTCACACCTACATATTGGTTATCAGGCAATTTCTTTCAATAAGTAATTTAAAACGGGGCTGTCTAAAATGATGAAAATTGTTAAAATGATGAAAGGTAGGTTAGATATTTAAAAGTATTTAGCTGTTTGAAGATGCACATGGGCACCAGTTAGCACCAGCTGGACAGTGATTACAAAAGCTCAGATCTGCGAGAATCTGCACTGGTTGTTTAAGGTTTGCTTACGCCCCACTGTTTGCGGTTGCATCTCTCCTGGAGGTGCCACCAGGCAGAGGGACTTGTGCCACTCCTGCAGCTCTGCTAAGCCCTCGACTTCTTTTCTGCTATGTACTTACTTCTGGGCTGTTGCTGGATTTGAAGATGTCACTGATGTGGTCTTTTGAATGAACATCCCAACTGCTGTTGACTACGCCGCAGGTTTTTCTGGGCTCATCTTCTCTGAGTTTCTCATACTCGTAGACCGCATGTTCATCTCTGTCCGAAGATCCCAACGGCTCAATAAGGTACTTCTGGCCACGGGTCTCAAAATAGCCACTGTGAAAATTTTCTCTAGGTTAGGCTGTGATCTTTTAAATCCGTAAGACTGAGTCAAGGCAGCAGCGTTATCTCTTAACAATATTTTGCACATTTGTAGGGACCGTGGCACACATTGATGCCACGGAACATGGTTTGATAGTGTGCAGGCAGAGCGTGCAATAGTTTAAAGGCAAAAATCAAAGGTGGTGAGTAAATTGGAAGCTCTGGCTGGTCAGGTGAGGTCTCTTGAGTAGGAGACTGTCAGTCAAAGCGAAACTAGATTAGGAATGAATTAGTTTTATGTTTGGGGGTTTTGTGCTTGAGAGATGATTGAAAAGTGAATTTCAGTTCATTGGGGAATTCAAAGACAGGTTCTCATTTTCAATTCAGATGAAATTTTGAAATGTTGAAAGCAACTTAAAGTTTTTGTCATTTCAATCAGTAAGTGTTAAAATAAGCATTCGGTGTTAACATGTAAACTGGACAAGCTTTTCTATTGAAAACTTCACAAAGAAAGTCTGGGTTTTGGAAAAACCCCACTAACCACTGGGAAAATGGCCTGCTGCAGCTTCTTGGATGTAACAGCCATCCTCTTTGCCTTTTTACATTACACCACTGTGTCCTCAGTGATTAGAAATGAGCTGATTCTTTTAACTGAGCTCTCATGCAAAAGATTGAACCTCCTGACCCTGTAACCAATTTAGCCCTGAAAATAATGTTGGCTTCTCTTGAAGTGTCACTGGAGCTTTCTTAGCTTAGAAGCATCATCCCTAAATGTTTGCTGTAAGCACCACCAAATGCTATGATTTATGACCTGATCTAATACGGAATTAGTCACATAAATTTGACATAGAAATTCCTTTAGCTTCTAATTTGTAAAATCTCAGACTAGAGTAGAAAAGAAACCTTTTTTCACTTCTTCCCCTTGCCTTTGTAAACTAGTTTCCTCTTGAGCATCAAAGAACAAAATATGAAATCCATTTATTTATATCCTGATTCTATTTATATCAGAAAATATATCCTCATAGAACATGCTGTCAGTGCCCATTGGAAACCAGAGCTCCACCTTACCTTAAACCTGTGCAAGCACTGATGCTTGCTATTGAATCGGCATCATCCTGAATATAACCTTCATAGTAACAGTGGTCCTGTATAAAAAAAAATCCTTGTCAAATTGGGTCAAATCTCACTGGCCTAGTGATTTCAGAAGCCAGACTTACACTAGTTACAGTTAATTAAGCCATCTGAGGAGATCTCCCATTAGGGGAGATTCTTAAAATGAACAAAGTTGGTGACCATGTCCATGGATGTTACAGTACTATTATTGTTATCCTTCAGTACAGACCCAGATGTTGGTAAATCCAATTAAAATGGGCTCTGGTTAATATAGAACACAACATGAAAATAAGAATATGCAGATTTAGTGCTCAAAATGGAGCATAAACTGATGTGCTCTGAATTGGGCTGAATTAGGCCCATACTGAGTTATTTTATCGTGGCCAGAATTCAGGGAAACACTTTAAGAAAAAGAAAAGAAAAAAAAAAAAGCTTTGCATTCGAAATGGTATGTATTAAAACACACAGTGTGACATTGGACAAAAAGCTTCAGGTGAGAGCTTTTTAAAGGATAAGCCCGGTGGGCAGACAGCTAATTAAAAATTAACTAAAATGGAACAGCCACTTCCTCTGTGTCTGTATCTGAATAACTGATTTGTCATGGCTCAGAGAAACCACCTGGGGTAACCTGCAACGCGTGGGTGATAAGGTGAGCTGGAGAGGAAATCTGTGTTTATCTGAGCCCATGATCTCACTGAGATTAGGGTGTAAGAGCAAGTCACCGAGTTGCACAGAGTGAGCAAAGTCGAGCAAGCAGGGGAATGTTTGGGCTGTCCCGGCCCCACTCCCTTTCCTGACAAAAGAGAGAAACCCAGCTCAGCAAGTGTGTTTGTCAGGCAGCGAGGTGAAAAGTGACTGCCTGGAGTCACAAAGAACATCTTCCCCGTCCCTTCTGAAGCATCCAAAGTTTCAGTGGATCTTGATTTAAAATCTTTCCATCTGATTTGTGCTATCATTTCAGGGACCCGTGAAATCTCATATAAACCTCAATACTGAAAATATAGGGGAAAGAAACCTTTATTACCTTTATCTGAGGACTGGTTGTTATTTGTTGACCATCATCTGAATAAACTGTTTCAGTATAGTCTTTAGCTAACAGATCCCTGCAAAGAGTAAAGCACAGTTATTATAAAATAAAAAATTAAAAAGTAGTCACCTAGAAATGAGGCAGTTGTGTCACACGTGAACTATTTGGGGAATTCAAATGATTACTCAGGTTATGGTTGGTATCAAAAGACTAAGGAAGCAAAACTACTGGGTGGGGAATTCTGCCTGTTGGTAATCCTTCCTCAAAGAGACATTTCTAAAATAAGAAAGCAATTAAAGTCTACTTATTTCATCGGTATAAAGTAGTCTCGTGGTAGATCCGAAAGTAAACATATATAAATCCAGTATTTATTCTCTTTTGGCCTCCGGTTTGTGCAGACATTTCCAGCACTCCCGAGTGGCACTGTTGTGTTCTCCCCTGCACTAAGATTAAATAGCCAAGGCAGAGGTCAGTGGAAGAGCTGCCTCGTCTGCTTCACACGCATGTATGCATGCATGTGTGCACGCTCAGAGACACTGCTCAGAGATCACACTAACATATTTTCAACACTGGTGCCACACTTAACTTAAAGCCAGGGCTGCTGAGCTAGCAGCAGAGCAAGGCAGCGCTCGCTTCTGTGTGGGCAGCTCCCCCAGACTCCCCCAGCCCAATTTCTTTTTAAAGAGTGGGGTTTAGTGCAAGCTGGTTTCCCTTCCCCCCTTTCAAATACCCAGATTAGATTTAAAAAGGGGCAAACATTTAATTATAATAAATATTTGACATGAACTGATTATAGCACTGCTGTATTTACACAGCCATTAGAAAAGAACCTACTAAAGCAGACTTGTTTGATACCATGTTAAATATTATGGTGGAGCCAGCAAGCAGAAAATCACAACCGTGCTTTATTTTGTGTTTGCTCTGTACGGTTTTGGGGTTTTTCTTTGTATGCTTTATTCAAAGCCCACTGCTTCTCTGCACCTTCTGCACGGCCTGTTAAAATGCTGTTAATCTCGAGCAGAGCAGGCGAGCTCTCCTTGCTTTCAATTTCCATAAAGCATTTTGTTGATGCCAGTGGATATTACACTACTCAAAGTTCAACAGACGTAGTGCTGAGGTAGGGCGTGCTGGAAGCCTTATCTGAGGAATACTGCATTTCTTATTGCTATTTTCTGTTTTTGAAGCATTTATAGAGCCAACACAGCCCCATTTTCAGGGATGTTTCCCTGGTTCTTCTCTGTAGTTTCTACCAGCATAGAACAAACAAATACAACCCAGAGACTATCCATAGACACAGAAATTCTGCATGTCTATGTGGTTATTTCTCATTACCAAAACACTGACATGATGCTTTCTCTTCCTTCTTCTCTCATAGGCCTGGAAACCATAATAAACCATAATACCTTCATCTTATAAGAGCCTGAGTCCTGTTTCTTTGCATTCTGCAGGCCCTACAAAACCACTTACAATGAGGAATAATGTTCAGGAAAAACGCTGAACTGAACATACTTATTTTTTTCTAGGTGCAGTATGACTTCCTCTCCATTGGCTTTGATTCCATACTCCAATGTGTCATCGTATTTTTTCTGTAAACAGATTTAACTGTTAGAATATGGACTGTTACAATTTCTGGCCTCACCATGAGCTGGCAGCTGCTGAGTTGCCAACTGCATTCTTTTCCTCCTCTTCCCACCAAAAATAAGTGCTCTGGCAGTTGCAGAATAAGAAGGAGGTCACCTTGTCTCATACTTTTTAGTTGGAGGAACAAACTGAACTTTGCAAATGCGTTTCTACAATCACAAGCACATATTTGCACATTCAGTAAAGTGCTGAAGGGGATACTGAAATTCAACCATTTTCATAACTCTCTTGCAGTATGGAAGAATGTGCTTAGTTTTAAGCGTTTGATTTAATTTACTTCAAATCAGGATGCCCATAGGTTATTCAAAATCTGAGTACTACCAAGGCGTACATCTGTGCAGAGATACAAGGATACACATACAGAAGAAGATGCACTGATCGCATACAGGTATTTGGCTTCCCTCTGAGCCCACCTCAGTCTGTTTTTACCAGACATGGGATCACTCTTCCAGGTTTTCTTTTTCCTTTTCTTTTGTAAGATCAAGTGACTGGCTCGCCGTTTTCTTACCCTTGAAAGCCAAGGGTGCTCTGACTCCATAAAACCTTCCCCATCTCCCAGAGAGTTTAAAAAATAATAATAATAATAATATATATAAAAAATACCTCTTTGTTTCTTTCTACTTCTCTTTTATGTACTGTGTGCAATTTCCGTGGATAAACTATTTCATATTGCTCAACTCCAGGTAATATCTTGCTTGTGCTTCCTAGGGAGAAAGAGACGTATATTTATGAACACACAGCATTAGCTTACTAAACACCAGATTTCATGTCTGCCCTGAATAATTCTCTGGGGCTGTATAGTCATCCATCTGCTGTGCCACTCATTTCTCATGCATCCTCTGCTCTGGCTTTGGTGTGTGGTCATCTGCTCTGCGAGGCAGTCACCCTGACTGTGTGAGCTGACATAATGTTTGAACAGTCTGGGTTTTGGATGAGTTGCCATACTTGGCAATGTCTTGGTGTCAAAATATCCCATGCAGTTCCCTCTGGATTTCTTTCCCCAGCACCAACCAGCGGTTTCGTGTACCGACACGCCAACCAGCTCTGCAAGGTGCAACCTTCATCTTCTGCAAATGACATGACTTAAGTTGTATGGTTCTGTGAAATTAATAACCTCCAAACTTTATCACATAATGACATACAAGTTAAGACTGCCTCGATATAAGCAAATAAACTCATACAATTCCCCACAGGTCTGGAACAAGCCTAGATATCTCCTTCAGAAGGCTTTTCAGCTAATCTTCTCGCATAAATACTTCCCAACAGTTCTTCAACAGGCATGCTTTTATCTATTGAATCAGATCGAGTGACAGCAGAAGGACGGGAGAAGGCACTTCAGCAATGGCAGGTGAAATAATAGGGGATGAACAGCAAAATAGGAAAATCTTGGGGGTGATAAGGAATCCAGATTAAATAGCTCACGTGGCCAATTTTTCTTGGTCTTGCTTGTGAGGTGTACTCTGTGCAGTGGCTATAAAGAACATGGAGGAAAATGTGCTGATGAGCAGTGTTTCATTTTGTTATTCATTTTCATTTTGTTCTGCTTTCGAGCATGAGTGAATAATGCCAGAAGTTAATTCGTTGCACAATTTGCAGGGGTGGTCAGCACGCATTGCACCATTTGAAGTTAATGATAGCAGCTGGCGTACAGCACTGGGGAGAACAGGGTCCTACAATGGCTGTGTTAGTTTCCAGCGAGTCAACAGGAGGTCTGTATGCTTCATAAACTCTTAAATCTCCTACAAAAGGTAATTTCACCTGAATGGACAAATTCTTGAGGGCTCAGGCACTGTGTTTAAAAACAACAACAACAAAGAGAGAGTGCAACTCCCATTTTAATTGCCTGCCTCAAGGCCAGATTTTTACAAGAGTGGGGCATCCCATTACTGCAATTTTCTGTAATCCTTAATCTCTGCAACAGCAGAGTACATCCTCATGTACATTGTTCCAGTAAAATAGATAGATTAATTCTTCAGAACCAGTTTATTTGATTAAGCCTTTTCAAAAAAAAGTTGCAGAATAAATGTGGCTGTATGTAGACAAAGTTGAGTGCTGGAGAGAAGGGCACGATGGTATGATGGTAATAAATCCTAAGTTATCTTAGATCAGCAGAGCAATTACAAAGTACACAGTAACTATCCATGTGCATGCTGTTAACGAGTAAAAAATGCAAGTCCATTGCTGTAAATAACAATAGGGTTTTCTATTTTAGTTTAAGCAGCTTTTTTTTTTTTTCTTAAAAAAAAGGAACCTTTTTCTTTGCAGGCATGGTCTTTCTATGAGGTCAAAGCACGTTCTCATGCAATGATGAAAGCAGTATTTTAGGCCTCTCAAGAACTGAGTTCTGTGCTCCGATTTTACCTTCCTACTCCCTGATGCAGACTCTTTTTACAAGACCAACTTGAGCCCACATAATTCAAGTCTAGGCTGGAATCGAACAAGGACTCAAAACTAAATTTGTGTTTCTCCTGCAGAGGGATGCAAGTAGCATTTCAAGGAAAACAGTTTTGTTCTGGAACAAATAGTTTCTTACAGTTGTTTTTTAATCAACTCACTGTATTGTCTTTGGCTAGCTTCAGCCATTGTCTTGAGTGAGTAGCTTTAAGGAGGAAAGAAATTCCTTAGGCTTTCTATAACAGCTAGAAGAAAATGCTAATAATGAACAAATAATTAAGTAATTTTCCAAGAGCCTGAAACAGGAAGAAGTATCATTAGTGAGGATTTCATTGATAATGAAGGTTTGATTTTTTTCGAGGAACTAAACATATAATGCTTTAAGCATTAGCACTGTACACATTTTCAGATATTCTTTGCAAATAACAAAATCAAAAAGATATCTCCTGAGTACAAATTACATGTGTAATTACGTGTACAAAACCTGTGCATGCTTGTGCATGCCAAGGTCTGAAAAAAATGTTCCCTGATGACATGAATTGAATGAAACTATGCACATGGAGAAAAAAAAACGGTGTGGTCTGTTAGGTTAAGATATATGAACTTCTCTACTCACAGCCTGAAGTATGCCACAGATAGTAAGGGTGGTAACTGTTTTAATTCAGGTAATGTCATGGACTGAACTCAGATAAAAGTGTTTTCTTTTATGGCCCAAAGGCTGTCAGTGTAATACTTTGTCCCAATTGGATAAATTCTCCGATCGCTTGCAGAGGAAGCACATTCTTAATTGGCTCTCAAAACTAACCTGTTCTGGGTCTGTAGCCAATGTATGGCGAGTGTTCACACAAGTATTTCTCTAACTAAATAGTCACTTTGAACTCAAAGAGAAAAAAAAAAAACAAGCTCCCTAAGTTCAGTAATACCTTTTTCTTAAATGGCTTTAATTCTCTGTTCTTTGGTGTCATCTACATGTTAATAATTTAAAAACTCATAAAAGCTATACAAAGTTACCTGAGATTATCCACTGATAAAGGATTTTTTAAAAACAGACATACCTTGGTGGAGAAAACATAGCAAAACAACAGAAATGAGAACTGCGTTGGTCATCTCAGTCGCGGTTGTCTGGCCGTGGTCTCCTTGGGCTGGGAGTGTTGGGTTCCCAGTCCCTCTGCTTTCAGCAGTCCTCTTGAGCAGCGAATGAGGAGTGAGCTGCTCAGTTTGTTCATGTTCCTATATGAGGAAGTGTTTACTAAAGGTGTTGCACAATTTTCAAGTCACAGAGTGTTACGGCAAGCGGAAGTTCCTGCTGGTTAGTTAATGTCACACGAGTTGTGATGTATTGATTGCTTCTTAGGAATAAGTTTCCTAAAACTGCTTGCTCATTAGGAGGGAAAAGGAGATACTGAGGTTCTCACAACAGTGTCTTTTTAGAGTCTGGCTGGTGAAAAGCTAAAATAGAAAGAGCCACTAATTATCAGCTCTTCAAATGAGTGTGTAAACTCAGGGATCGATCCTGACAAGCAGCAGACGCCACTGGTGCAGGAATGGGGAAGTTTGCAGGAGGTCTGGGATAAAACAGGTGGTCAGGGCTGGTGATACAGATGTTTCAGTTTCTGCCAATTACCATTTAATCTGTATGGAAGGGAAGGGTTTAGAGCACCGGTACAGGTAATTCTGAGTCCATGAGTCATAGCTGTGCTATAAACACGCAGTGCATCCTATTCTGCCCCTTCTATCCATATTAATAATGTTTGCTGTGGGTTCATGTGACAGATATCTAAATAAAAGGACCTGTAGACAAGTGAGCCATCAAGGTGATTTCTGCCAAATAATATCCTAAATGTCTATGCTAGAAACTTATTGCATTAATTTATCCAGTTGTAATATAATAGTACTGTGTTCTTCTCAGGGCCACAGCTACCAGCATAGAGCTGCTTTATAGAACAACTTTTCATATGCTAAGAATAGGTATTGCAGAGTACATAGAACTAGAATGGATCATGCTATATGCTGCAGTGTATGAATATATATTAGCAATAACCATTACTCAGTAATCTATATATTATTTATTACATTCATTTATAAATAACTAATCATTTCAGTGTAAATCTACAGGAGAGTTTTTACTGCCATAACCAGGTAACAGAAGTTTATACTTCTAATAGAAATAGTTTTGCAGTAAAATGTATATCCCGAGTCTCAGGTATGTGGTAAGAAGTTGTGATTTTTTGAACATTGAAATTTGAAACTGTAAATGCCCACTTTCCCTTAGAATAAGAACACTTGCTACATTTGCAGGTATTCTGGGAGAGACTGGGAGCTGCCAGCAAACAGATTCTGAGCTTTCTCTAAGGATAGAATGGTACCAATTAATAACAATTTATGTCTAGTCCTAATCGCAATGAATGTGTAGAACTGGCAATTGAATAGTAAAACTTGATTCTAAGACAAGAGAATCTTTATTTTGTTTAGCCATTATAGTGAGGCAAAGTGATTTTAAAATGGATGTCAATTGCTGCTGACTGTAAGCAGGAGAGTTTCATGCTTCTTTGCATTTGCTTTGCAGTGATGCAGGTTATTGAGGCTGTGTGCAGAATACCTGTCCTGTAATCCCCTGTGCTAACATCGCACCCCAAGCGCTTTGTTCGGGCTTCAGTTGCTCCGGGGGATGCTGGGCGGCATGCACCAACAAAAACCTCAATGCGTAGCTTTCCTTGCCACCGTGCTCTTGGGTCTTCCCTCAGCATTTGTGTTTTAGGGACTTTTATGTATTTTATTATTCTATTTCTATATTTTCTATACATTCTATATTATTTATTATTATTCTGTTCAACATAGCCTGTTGAAGACCATGGCCTCTGCTTTGGCAGTTGCGTGACTTATGTACAGGGGGTGTGGAAATGTAAAATAATCCTTCACAAGGGTAAGTTTAGACCAGACTCGTTGTCTGGCCTCCAAGCCTGCTCCAAGATGTGTATGTGCGTGTGCAGTTACTGTGCTTTTCCTAAATAACGTTGGGTTTGCATGGTTTCTGCAAGGGTTGGAGAGCCCCTGGAAGAGTTTAGTGGCAGGAAGAGGGTCTGAGAGAGGAAAAGGACATCTGTTTGCCAGCTCTGGTGACAGGACTCAGACCTCTCATCCGCTGTAGGACTGGAACCTGGGAGTTTTGGTGAGCTGCAGCAAGTTTCATAATTCAGATCAATATTATTATTTTTTTAATTCTATTTTATTATTTCCCTGCCAGTATAACAGCATTAATTTTATTGGCACTGTGCTCTGACAAAGGACATTTCTGTAGACTTCCCCGTCTCCCCAGTGTGACCGCAACCTGACACTCCTGAGACAGAAATGTTTTGGTGGCAATTTCCTTGGGGCACTGTAGCCAGGAGCCAGAGCGAGCTGATTTTGCTGTAAGGAGAAGGGCATGCCATGCCAAACCATGTCGCCACCACGGGTTATGAAAGAGTGCTTCAGGCAAGGAATTCATAAAGTGTCCTTGCAAATGGTTTGGACATACCCCTGACAAGGTGTTCGTTTCAGTCGCAGAGAACATCAGGGTTCTGTGGAATTTAATTGTTTGTTTGTTTGTTTTTTTTTTACTCAAGTGCTATCTGCTTAATTAAAAGGGGGAAATAGAAAAGGGGGAAATTCCCCCCTACACTAAGGGACATACAAATCCTGCCTGAGAAAGATTAAAATGAGTATTAAAAGCAAAAAGATAGTACATGCTGGGGCACTAGGTTGAGCTGTGCTACTGCCTTGTCCTAAATCTAGGTCACTTTGAGCTAGGTGTGCAAACATGTTAATGCACCCAAGAGGAATTTTCAGGCGTGTGTAAACAATGCAGGTATGTGTTTCCCCTGAGCTTCAGTGCATGTAAGCTCAGCCATGGCAGTAAGGAACACCCGTACAGCTCCTGCAGCCAGAAACGAGCAGTTGAGAGATATTACTCTGTTCTTCCACGTATCTCCATTTGTTCTGCTCTGCTTTTGCCCCATCTAACCCTGGGACAGCTTCAGCAAACAGCTCAGTAGCTCTGCTTCTTGCTACAGAGCGGTGTCCACATCCTGTTCCTCCTGGGAAGGCTTTCAGGGAAAGAATGTGGTATTTCACACTCAGCTGTCACCAGACCAACCATGGGTCTATTGCTTCAGCTCAAACAGTAACCTGCCTTCCACCTTCCTCCATTTTCTTTTCCCAGAGCTTCAACCCAAGCCAGCTTGCAGGTTATTTTTCTCTGACATACAAACAAAACCATGTGGCTTTTGCATCTGCCTTCCAGCCCTGTGCTCCTGTTTGCTTCCTCTGTCTCTTCGCAGCTGCATTCCAGTCTCCCCACAACCTGCCTCTCCGTGCCAGCCCCAGGCCCTTCCCCTCCATTTCCAGAGCTGATCCAAAACCCATTGAAGTCAACAGAAGACCTTCTATTGCTTTCCAGGGCCTTTGGATCAGCTTTACAGTTCCTCTTTAAAACCTGGTCTTTACATAAAGCGTTTTCTTGTGCGCGTTTCTGTTGTCTCACACAAGGTGAATTATCCTCGCTTTCCTCAGCTACCAAGTCTTCCGTGTTTTGTCCTTCCTTTCTGGGTTTCTGTTGAAAGACATAATCAGATTAGGCTGCTAATCAGACTATTTGGAACATTTACCTCCCTTCCAGCTTATAGTTGCCCGCTCCTCGGCTTTTGTGCAGCACTTGGCTATGTTTGCACTTCCAGGCTTTAACATAAAGTAAAAGGCTTTCAGTAAAACTGTAATTGAAACTAACAGCATCAGCTGAGATATTTCCCGAGTGACTCCAGCTAGATCACCGTCTTTCATCTGATTCATTGTAATGAAACCTCATTACAAACTTTTTACATCTCTCATCCTGTGTGCCTTGGAGAAATTAGACATATATGGTATGCTCCAAGTATCAAGCTTCTTCCTTCTTTCCTTCCCTTTTTTTTTTAAAAAAAAAAAAAAAAAAGATGAAAAAGGTTACATCAACTTCCTTCTAAACCTCTTTGTTAGCTACATTTTGCTTAATTCTCTTGCACCAGGATAATGTGGTATATATAGCAGCAGTCTAATGCGGACTGTAAGTAGCCAAGTCAAGGAACAGGATATACAGTGATTTTCCTAAAGGTTAATGCTTTTCAGAAAACACAACCCCATTTCTGTCTGTGCTATGTGTCATACAGTTGTGTGCGTGTGCATGAGCTGTTTAATGTTCTCTTCCTTGCACAACATGAGTGGCACTGCAAATCATTGCAAATTAAGCACCGTGGCCTTGGTTCCTTTTGCTTTTGTATTGTTTATGCTTGTAGTACCTAAGGGCTAGCTCAATTTTGCCAAGGTTTTGGGTAGTCCTGCATGGCACAGCATGGTATCTACCACAGTACTGTGCTGGCTGGCATCCATCTGGGCCTAGGCACAAGGCTGAGGAGTAGCTCAACCCTTAGAGATGGGTTTAGAAGAGAAAAGACACCACCCAAGGCTGTGGGTAGGCTTTTTAGGCTGTGTTAGATCTGTTCAAGGCAATATGTGTGTATGACAAAGAATAGGATGCACACCGTAGACCTACATTGTCTGGACCTCATTTCTGCCCATCCTCTCCCTCCTTCACCCCGCGATGCTCGTGGAGGGCCTTGCACCTGCCTGCCCCCCCGGCTCTGCCACAATCAAGCCTTTCAGCTCAGCTCCTTCCCTCACGGGGAAGCTGGAGAAAGCTGGCAAGGCACATGCCTTTTTTTCTGGCAAACAAATAAAGGAGAAGCAGAGCTATTTTACCTGGATGACCTGTCCTGGTGCCTCCAGTCTGATGGACTCCAGTTGCTTCCCACACACAGAGTACATAGTGAACATTTCATTGAGTCATCTCATCTCTGCACTTGAGGCTAAAACACGAACAAAGAAGCAACTGTCCAACCTGAGCTAGCTCTGCAGCAGGAGGTTTTTCCTGGCACGGGAAACTTGATGTAGTTACCGACAGAAAGCTCCCAATGTGGACATGGCTGTCCACCAGCCAAGCTGTGCTTTGGACCAGCAGAGTAAAGGTGCCTTCTGCTCGAGTGAAACAAGCTTGGGTACAGCTATGGTTGTGTCTCCATCAGGATGCCATGTCTAGCACAGCAGTATCTTTACCCCAATTAACATCTTTATGTGACATAGACAATGTAGTAAAAGTAGTCAAGGCTTTGAGAGCAACTGTGGCTCCTCTATCTCTAGCCTAAACTGCCACCTTGGCTTGGTCTTCTGCCCAAAAAAAACGTGGGTGGTTTTGGTTCATTTTTAACAGCTGCCTTTTAAGGCCTGGATCCTACCAAAGAACTTCCTCCAAAACACCTTTAGACTGCTCTGGCCTCCAACATGCAGGTTTTGCATCCCAATGGCTTAAGAAATATCTTCAAAAGACACAAAGCAGGCAAAAATCGAACCCATTAACGACCTCTTTGAAGCCAATCTGCTCTCCATGACCTCGAGCAGTTAGGTGAGCAGCACCTCCAGACAAACACAGGCTGGCAGAATCCCTGCCCCAACCCACTTAATGCAAACAAAAAGAGGAGGCGACACGTGTGGAAATAAGTGCTCAGCAGGTTCTCTACACCCCACAGTCATGTTCATTGCACAACGAGAGACACCGTGACCTGCAGTGAACAAGCACGTTCTTTCGTTGAGATGAAAGCATTTGTGAGGTGGTAGCTGGGGGGGGTGACCTGCAGGTTTATCCCATGCCTTTGCAGTAACAGTTGTATGTGCATGCTCTGAGGCTGCTGAGAAGGCAGGCCGGTGAGAAGGGAGCTGTCACATGCCAAGTTGCAGGCCATCTTCTGCTGACTGCCTTGTGGAAGAGCTTGCTGTGATGAATGCATCCCAAAGCAGCGTTTGCATTTTGTTTCCTGTGTTTACCGCTTCCTCCTTTTGCTTCCAGCTACTTGTGAGTCTCAGCCCAAGAGAATGACCAGGCTGTCTGCCTAGACAGGACCTCTACCCACGCAGGCGAGGACCAAAGCCTTCCCTAATAATCTATAGCCGTATTAGTCTAGGGTAAAAAGCCTGTGAAACAACAGACATGGCTGTGACTGACCCCAGATATCCCTTGACACCATCCTTGCAAGATTAATATTTTCCCATCTTACAGGTGGGAAAACCTGGGGCATACAAATTAGGTTGTTTGCTGCAAGTGTCCATCCAGTCTGGTGGCAGCCTTCTCAATGAGCTATCACACCTTGAGAGAGAAAAGGGACCTTGTTTGCACTCGGGGCCAGATATTTCTCATCCTTTTTTTTTTTTTTTTTTTTTTTTTTTGGTATTGTTTTTACGTGAGCAACTGTACTGAAAACAACAAAACCAAAAAAGCACTGAGGAGCTGCAGCATCTGTTGATAATTTGGCTAGAGGGGCTTGCAGTGCTTCAGTGTTTCTCATTACTTCTTTTGTCTTCATTAGATGGGCCTTGAAAATATTTATTATTGCTGACAATAGGCAACCCCTAATCAGTGTAATAGGTTAACTCAAGAGATTGAGCTGTGCTGTATCCTTCAAGATGTATTCTGTTCCGTATCCATATCACCTCTTTCTACATATCTAAACTGCTCTGCATACCACAGCTGTGCAAGCAGTGGCTGAACCTTTTCTTAGCTAAGAGCACGCTAACAATGTGTTTGAAATGCTGCAGTATGTTAGGGAGTTTTGATCCCATTGCATCACGAGTGGGATGTATGAAAGGTGTTATTTGCAGTCCTAGAATCAAATGGTCAAACGTTCATCCCATAATGATGTTTATGTTGAGATGAGTCCCTGAAGCCATAGCAAAGTAGAGGGACCAGACACGGGGGGGCTGAAAACCATGGCACGTCAGTGCAAGTGGTGAGGATGGTGCCAGAAGCCCTCTGCGATGAATGAGGATGTATCTTCCTTCGGAGAAGGGAGGACCATTTCTAACAACAGCAAGATAGAAATCATAAATCGGTGTGTTTACCAGGGCCTCAACCTGATAGGCATGAGGCACACAGTGCCTGCCAGCTCACATGGTTTCGTGATGAGTCTCAGTGTATTTATTGTTTTCCTAAAATCTTGATCCCTGGAGTCATGTGAATAGGTTACAGTCTCAGTTTTCAGTGATTATTATTTTCCTTAAAAAGAAAGCAGTTTTCTAGGTCTCAGGGATCTGGACAAATGCTTGAAAACATGAAGTTGAGCAACACAAACCTGAGAAAGCAAATAATAAGAATTCCAAATGCTTTTTTTTTTTTTTTTTTTTTTTTTTTTAATCTCATGTGTTTTTATGGTTTGGTTTTGTTTGTTTTCTTCTATTTTTTTAGTCCTGACTGATGGTTTTGAACGCTTGTAGTTGGCAGTCTGAAGTCCTGATCTGAGCCATTCCCTTTTCCAAAGAGGCTGAGAGCCACAAAAAGACAAAAGGTGAATTAAAGCATATATTTAATCCTACTTTACAGATGGAACGCTCTCCTGCTTTGGAGAGTTTGAGACTAGGGACTCAAGGTCTCATGGGTGGTCTGTAGAGGCATGAAGAACTGATTTCAGGTCTTCTAAGTCCCAGTCTCCTCTGCAGCAAAATAGCCTGGGGTTCAGCACTCTGCTAATAATGCTGTGTAGCTTCTGAGCAGCTCAAAGTGAGCTACTTCTGAGGTAAAAAAATAAAATATTGGGAATGGTCCTTGGTTGGGTAGACAGGAGCAGAGCTCTGGTGATTTTGTCATGGAGGTATCAGTTCTAATAGGAGAGTTCCTGGACCCAAAATGCAATTCAGTAAAAAGGGATCTCTGCCCACCAGCTGCCCTCTTCTGATCAGGAACTCATTTTGCACACATCATGTTTCTCCTGCCATCCTCCCCACGCCCGTGAGAAGGACAGGCACCGAGCACAGAGGAGAAAGAGCAAAGGCAAAGCCTGGTGTGGCTGTTTACTTAACTTCACGCGCTATTGTCTTCCATCAGATAAGCCTGTGGCCATATGGTGAAGCATTTCCAGATCCAAATCAGCCAGAAAAAGTGAGATCACAGACTAGGACACAAACAGCAGACCTCTCAGGTTTCTTCTGTCCCAGGCGTGTACCTGCCCCATCAAGTCATATGATGGGGAACTGGTTGTGATTCTCGAGCAGAGATTGCCTTCTAGTTTCATCCTGCTCCAAGGTGTGCCTGCGACCTGTGTATGGTTTCCAGCACCAGACCTGTCCTACTAAGTAGGGTGAATTGTGAAGGGGGATGAAGGAAAAACCGCATCTGCCATATGGAGGTGGGCTGCTGCCCTAAACCTGCAGAGATATGAGATAGAGGAGGGGTACAAGAGAGGGATCAAGCCTGTAAGTGGCATTTTGGGTGCATGGGGCTTGGCAGGCTGGCAAAGCTTTGTGCTCACTGTCTATACCTTTGGACAAAGGCTTAGTCCATTGTCCTCACCTCCTCATACTCAGGTGTGAACGTCAGCTAACTCAAAACTCACCGACTTGCATTTGTTTTTCTTTCTAAGCTGGAACATGTCCAGTTTTTAATTGATATCATTCAGCCAAAACTTATTTACCACCTTTTCCTGGTTTCTGTGTGACTTTTGGCCTGTCTGAGTATTTTAATTGGAGGCGAAGTAAAGACTGCTTTAAAATTACATTTGTACAGGAGGAGTTTTTAACCGACCTGCTTAAAGAGGACATTTGCTGAGAGCCAAACCAAACGTACACAGGTACATTAAATAGAAAAGGTCCTTTCAAATTATTACCTGCAAAAGGTAAAATGCTGAAAATTAAATCAAGTAAAATAAACTTCCAAATGCATTTAATTGAAAGTTAGTACACTTTGTGGAATAGTGTACATTTATTAGCTGAGTATTTTTGAGCTGTTAATCCACACTTTCCTGTTATTGTTGCTGTTCTGACACTCAGAAAACAATGAAAACTCTTTGAAAAGAACAGACTTAGTAAATAATTCCTAGGAATTCAGAAAACAGCAGTAATGTGCGCTCCATCTTAGCACAGCTCGCCAGCACTGTATGAAATAGTTCATGTTCAAAACGGCCTTAGTTCCAAGGTTAACACTGACAGGCACTTGCTGTAGAGCAGCTGTAGTTGTCAGGGTCTTTCCTTAGCAGCTCCTTGCTTTGGCTGACTTTTCCTGTGCTGCCACTCTTCATCACCTCATTTATTTGAGGCTCTGACAGCACTGATAGGATCGGTAAAGATTCCCCAAATTCCCACACCCTACCAATGCGCTGTTAGCAAACAGTGCCAAAGATATTAAGGTATTTGCTAATACCATTCAGATATAGTCATTAAAGTGTTAATATACATGGGAGATAAGACCTAACCAATTCCTTTTTCACTGCCCTGACTCCATTCAAATGAAGCGATGGCTTTAAATTTGCATTGCTTTAGAGAAGTAAGGGGAGGACGGTTCGTGCATTTTGCTAAAGAGCAAAAATCTCTTTTTTGGTGGCACACTCTTCCCTGTAGGCACCACTGTCTCTAAACCAAGCCATTCAATGGCTTCGTAGAGCCAAGGATGAACACCAGCACTTGTCTTCCACACACAGCCAAGGTATTATTACTATTCACATTGGTATTGCTGCTTTCAGGTGTACAACTGTGGGTTTTAGCTCATGTGCACAAACAAAGGAAGAATACTGAAGCTAAATATTAAAATAAATCACACAAATTGAATCCTGCTGCATTTTCGAACAAGAGGCCCCTCACCTGAGTCTTCATTACGTATATATTTTATATATTCATTATCTTCACTTAGAGTCTTGACTTGTGCTTCCGTGTGTGCGTAGAAAAGACAGAAGGAGAACAAGAAGAGGTATAGAGGAGATTATAAAATCTTTACGTAAATAACCCGCCTAGTCCCTGCTTTTGTGTGTGTGGCAATTTCTCTGGTGGGTTGAGTTAAGCATTTCCAAGTGCCTTTCTTAAAATAAGTTTGGTAGACGTTTTGGAGCTCTGATCTGATGCCTAGGAAAATTAATGTTTTTTTTTTTTTTTTTTTCACTTTTTGTTTTCAAGCATAAAAATTTGGAAAGGGCACAGTAACCTTGGAAGCTGGCTAAAATACTAACCTGGAGCCAGATTATTTTTTTATTTTCTATTTTTTTTAAGCTTCATAAAGCTTTGGGGAAACATTTTTTAATTTTTGTTTTCTTCAGAGCATCCTGGCCTTGGTCATTTCTGTGCAAAAAGTGCCAGAATGCCTTAAGAAAAGCTGATTTTGCACTATTTCCAAGTTCGCTAGTGCCCTGAAGTAGTAAAAATTCATGAGAGAGAAATGTTACAGGACTTCTAGAATGAAAAGCTTGGGGATACAATTGCCCAAGTCTTCTCTTAAACAAGCACCCGAAATTTTAGGACTTTTATTGGTTATAGAACAGAGTATGAAACTGAATAAAAACCTTCTGTGTCTATTCATCTTAAAGGTAAATGGTTTTACAAGAGATTCCAGGGCAAGTCCAGTAGGGGTATGAATAAATACGGGGAAGTGTAAAATGAAATTGTTTTCCTGAATTGCAACGTATTCTTGCTCTCTTCTATATAAATAGCATCTGTGGACTTCTTTAATCATTATACCTTTTCATGTTGGTGTTCAAAAATTGAAGAAAACAAGAAAAAAAAAAAGTCTCTGCTTTTTGGAGGTTTTGGAGTTACTGCTAGAAAGGGTATGGTGTGCAGCCCCTGCAGCAGGGTGTGCCTGGTTCAACCCAAAACCTCACAGGACACTTCTGCTCCGAGGGAGCAATTCCAAGTTGAACTGAGAGCTGACTTTTGTCTGCCGTTGTTCTTTGACCATGCAAGAACATACACATAAATAAATTAAATAAAAAGAGCCTGGGGCTAGTCATCTACTTCTAATTTCACATAATGCGCTTCTTGTTGAAGTCCCTCGCTGATTTTATATAATCCCGTGTTCTGGCAATCCACCTTTATCCCGCAGAAAGGATAGCCCTCTTCCTAGAAGAATGAGTACTCTAACGCACCTTGCAAAATGCTGCCTGTGTTCCGTATCTCCAGTAATAGCTGCAAAATTTAAACAAAAGCTTTCCTGTGATGGGTGAGAAAGTCTTTTCCTTGTGTGGTGGCATTTGGATAGCAAATATATGGCAGCCTAGCCCATAAACAAATCAAAGCAGGAACATCCCTGGAGTGAGATCCTCTGTTCCTCATGCTTTTCACCCTGGTTAGGGCAGGAAATCACCTTGGTTCATTTTGCACTGTTGATCGTTTTTAGCCACTCACCATCTTGCAAGGCCTGAATTGGCATCCTAGAGGATGCTGCAGCATGACCTCAGCCACTTACAGCTCCCCTACCAGCTGTCTGGAGGTGACATGGGACAGAGGATGGACAGGACATGAAGCTCTCCAGACCTGTAGCTGTTCTGGAGACCTCCCTTTCATTGCAGGGAAGGCTTTACTATCAATTCTCATTGACAGAAATGCCTTGGACTGTCAGCCAGCTTCTGATGGGAGGAAGAAATCGAGAGCCAGGTCACTGAGACAACTGCCAAGATAACAGCTTATTCAAACAGTTCTGTTTATTCTGCAATTTATTCAGTAAATTGGCCTGTCCAAATGAAATTTGATGGGAAATTATTCCGGACATGGAACATAGCTTACATGGCAGCTGCCATGTATCTCCCTATGCAAATTAGAGCATATTTGATCCTTAGAAGATGTTATTTTTAAAGCTGAAATCTACTTAGCACGTTTCAGAAAATCTGTCCTGCTGATAAATGCCTTGAAAGCAAATTTCTACAGTAAAGTGTTTGCCATAGCTTTAGGCTGTGAGATCTCTGCCACATCACTGTTATTTGTGCTCATCAGAGCCTCACTACATTCATATTTCCTTCAAAAGATTCTGATGGAAAATTAAAATCTTGCCATAGGAGTTGATGCAATGAGTCTGATAGTCTTTCAGTTAAAATCTGAAACTTCAGTTTAATCCCCAGAATGCCCTTTTTACAATAAGACTGGCAACTTTATACTTTTAAAGCTTTGGATAACAGGTAGGATGAATGTGGAGGATGAAGCCCTAAAAGGGTTTCTTGTTGCAGTTCAGTACCCAGTGCTTCCTGACTTGTCCTTATAAATATTGCCCAGAGATACACCTGCCTGCATGGTAAGAGCAGTTCCGATGCAAATAAAGCAGCTCTGCACTTTAAAAATCCATTTTTGGCTGGGATGCATTTCCTGAACATTTCCTTCCAACTTCCTGCTCACACACAGTGCACGTATACATGAACACACATTCGCTCACTTATTCATTCGCACAGCGCTCTGCTTCTCGTACAGACTAAGCCTCTTTGCACCACTCTGTTTGTAAGAGGAAATAAAGTCACCATAAATCACAATAATTTCTTCCTTAGCTCTACATCACTAACAGCCATGGCCATAGTGGGTTGCTTACAGGAGATGCAGTGCAAGTGAGCTTTGGGGACGTATGGAGAAACCTGCACAATACACACCTAGGTGCACAGAGACAAGTAGGTGTCTGTGTGTTAACGCAGAGAAGGTGTTAATCTTCTTGATAAAGATCTATTTTCTAGGACAAAAATAATAAATAGGGCTTTTCTTCTCCTATTCAGGAACATATGTTTAATCCCTTGTTTTATAATAATTGTCTGTGGGTGCTTCTGAACCTCTCACTCATGGGACCAGATATTTTAGCCAAGAGAAGTCAGATGAGGATAACAGGTTTTACCAAGGACTCATTGTTTTACTGGGAACACTCTAAATGTGAACTTTTGTTACTACACTGCACCTTTTAAAGACATGCTTGCTTTTGCTGTAATACCAAAATGTTCATGCTGAGCTTCTTAGTTTAGTAAATCTACTTTTGTGATTAATTGCATGAGCCTGTGTAAGTGTTTTGGACAAGCAAAGCTGTGTAAATGTTATTAGCTCCATTTCACAGGTGGAAAGCAGAAGCTACTTGCCTGAGTTGTTAACAGAGCTGTTGTCAGGGCTGGGAATGGGCTGCAGGGATTTCAGTCCTCAAGATGTGCTTATATTGGAATGGGTAATGAAATCGAGAAGCGGGTACCAGGGGTGATCTGAGAGTGAAGATCAGCACAGGTCATTCTCCAAGCTCCCTGCGGTTCTGGGGTTCTGTTGGTACCCACAGTATTGAAGCTGAAGGTAGCATCGAGGTCTCTGGAGGCAGTCTGCTGCGGAGGCTCGAACAGCTCAATAAAGCTTTCATGTTCTGTTGCTTCGAAGAGTCCATGGGAATACAGTGCCTAAATGCCAATGAGATGGAAATCAAGTTGTAATGATTGGGAGGGGAGGAAAGAGTGAGGAAAAGTCACTTCTCTCAGTGATTTAGAAACCACATCATCCTTCCCTCCCCACAAAGTGACAAGTAGGATTTTTGGCTTCTCAGCTGCGCATCACTGATAGAAATGTTACCCTTGGAAACTATGGGCATTTAGGAATTTCAGTGATACTCGAGCACTTTAGAGAGGAACGGCTTCGCAAAACTGGAATTTACACTGAATTATTCTGAGCCTTTTAAAAGGTGCTCCCAGCTGCAACCTTCCTTTTGTAAATTATTTTCTTCAGTATGTACCGCGACAAAGAAAAACAGAGAGGGAAAGTGGAGACTAAGACTCAGAAGTGATTAAAGAGTGTGAGCAAAGTCAGTTCCCCGCTCTCTATAGCTCTAAACATTTTTTAAAAGTACTTAAGATAAGGATTTATTGCTAAACAGTCGGTCTATACTTTGCCAGGTTTCACATCGCTGACTAATGCAGTTTAGTTGTTACAAGCCAATGACTTTACATTTGCGTCATCAAAGCACTCAACCCAAGTAAGTGTGTAGGAATTAACACTAAAAAAAGTTCAATGGAAGACCTTATGGAAGGGAAGTGAAACTTTTATTTTACTTAACTTTTCTAAGCTGTCCTCGCTCACATTCTCTCATACCTGCAAACTCAAAACCACCAATATGTACTTGTCCAAGAAGTCTGGGCAGGATTATTACTTGTGGTGACACAGAGAACAAAGGATGGCAGCCACTGTGTCCCCATTACATCTGCTGCTGTTCCTCTTGAATGGTGACAATGAACCGGGTTTTGAATAGGTCTTTTATACCCTTTTGAAGCCAGCAGTTATTGTGGCATGAAGAATCTTGTTTACTTCACTCTCCCAACATCTTAGGCAATTACCTTTTGTTTCCTTGTTTTGGGTATCTTGCAGCTACAGGCTGTTTTCCTGTTAGGGTAAGAGGAAGAGGCACAATTCTCTTTTTTTTTTTTTCATACAATTCTCTTTTTTTGTTTTGTTTTGTTTTGTTTTGTTTTGTTTTTTTTGTTTGCTATCCTCCTGTTATTGAAGCGCAGGTCTTCTGCTGAAAATTCATCTTGTGTTCTTGAGGTGGAAAATACCATCCTTGGTGTTTGCCAGCATAATTGCTCTCAGTAGATGCCATTCTTTTAACCCTTGCTTGTTATTTTTCTTGGTGCTTTCATGAAAGTACACTTCCACTCACACTTCATTCTTCCCTATCTCAACAATTCTGACACTAAACTTTACAAGTGTTACCTACAGCAAGGCTGAAAAAAATCAAAAGCACCAGGAAATGCTCTGTGACTACTGAAAATAGAATAGTCAGAAGAGAGGAAGGATGTGGGAGGAGAAGATGTGAGGGAGACTCTCAAAGCTTTTTCTGAGACTTTTAAGCAGTATCTGTAAAAAATCCTGCAAAACAAGAGATGATAGCACCTACTCAGGTCTGTAGCAACATTTCCGTTTTCTCCGAGATGAGTCACGCAGAAAGTGATATTTGTGCCCTCGGGTTTAGAGACAAGTGAATCAGTTCTGTTAAGAAAAGCTCGAGTACCTGGGGCCCTTCTGGTCCTGCTTTCTGTGAAAACTTGGAACTCACGGCGTCTTGGAAACCAAGCGAGTACAACTGATGCTAGCTAAGTTTCTTCTCAACTTCCCTGTATGCTCCTGGGTTTCACATTACTGAGGAATATTTAAAGCACTCTTAAAACATCACTTCTCATTAAGATATTTCAAGCAGAGAGAGATGGATTCATTTGCTAAAGGCAAAATTTTGACCTTTAGGTAAGAGCAGAACTCTTCTATAGGGATAGATTTGGGAGGAGTGGGTTTTGCCTTAAAGCAATTTAAGCGTATCAGAGAGCTTTGATCCTAATTGGAGCCTTTACTATTACTTCATTTCTTCCTCTGTTTGTACTACCTGGTGTCTGTGACCAGAGCTAGACAGAAAACTGCTGATTCCCTGTAACTTCATATTATATAAGCCTTCCCAGAAACAGTTGACAAATTAGGTTTGAAAAACATGTGTGGAAAGCAAATTATACATTAGTCATATTTGGTTCAGCTGCCTTGGGGAAAGGAGAATAATAAAGCTGAGATATTCCCTCTGTGCAATTAGTTGTGTGATGATAGTATAAGACCCTTGCAGGTTAATGTTAATTTATTATTTTTGGTATGCTAGGGACAGGTGATGTGGTTGGAAGGTGAGAGTTGGAACTCATTCTCTGAGAGGTGGCTTGAAAATCTCTGTTTTTAATGTCATGCCTTTGTAAGTATGAGGTCTGGATTCATGTCGCTTTGTACTATAAATAACTGTTTTTGATAGTGTATGTATAAAGTTCATGAGTTGTGTTGCTCTTATGGTAGCTTTGCACAAAGCAAGGGAAAAATAGGCTCTCTCTTACCCCCTTGGATTTCATTTCTCATCATGGTAGAAAGAGGTGTGATGGAAGAGGTGTGATGGCTGTCTGGGAAGTGTGAAAGCCATCAGGAATCACAGAGGTAAAGTTGGCTCATTCAGTTGAATTCATGCTGGGGCGCCTGTCCCCCTTGCTCAGGCAAGGAAAATGAATTTACACCAGTCAGCACTGGGGCCAGGGCTTCTGTGTTGTGTGTTGCTGCCATCCAGAGCTCACTGGAGAAAGGTGCATTTGAAGAAGATAATCCGCTAGTTCTAGTCATGCAAGGTAACAGGCGATAAATAATAAATGCCATAAATAAAGGATGATGTTCCAAAATAGCTTCAGTTTCCAGTGAGAACTGGAAGCGGTATCTACCACATCTGGAACAAGTCTGTTTTCATTTCATATTCAGGCCATTCTCTCTTCCCCCAGAGACTGGCTTCAATGAGAACATGATTGCTTCAAAAGAACCTGCAGGGGATTAGTGCTCATAGATTAGCATTTCTATAACCTTATTCAGTTACTCTTAAAAGACTCTTGGTAGGTCTGTATAGAATATAGGTGTAACTTTGGCTGCTGATGATTACAGTGGTGTTATACATCAGAAGTGAAGAGAAGCGTGAATCTATCACTTGCTTTATTGCATAAGGCCTTCTGAAGTTTTGTTTTAAAGAGAACAGAAACCTGAGAATTGTATCCCTGGGAAAACTGCTGTGGGGTCAGAGGCAGATACTAAGAACCGAGGGTCTAGTGTTGTGGCCTTCATTTCGGACACCAGCATCTGTCTGAAACACGGTCATTTGTCCAGATATTCTTCTGTACTGCAGACGGAGGAGGAGAGGGGCTGACAAAAACCATAGCAGAGGCTATGGTTTTCTGCTTGTGCATCTTTGTGAGCTCTTGTGATGTTCAACATGGTTGGAAGGAACCAGATTCTAGTCTACTCCAGGTTGTCAGGAGATGCGTTAATGTTGCTTCTTTCTTGCTTATTTTTCAAGTGTTGTTTTGAACAATAGAGAGTGGAGATTGTACAGTAACTTCTATGCACCCAACACACTTAAATTGGTGTTCTGTTCTGCTGCTACCCCATCCACACGAAAGAATTGGCTTCCATGGAGGGACAGATCCTTGCAGCACAACTCTGTTGAAATCAGTGCAGGTGACCCAAGGATCTTCCCTGGGGTGTTTACTTGTAGCGTTACCTGATTGTACTTGCCCAGAGAGGCACTTGTGACCCACTGTTACTGCAGCTTGCTGGTTAATTTTAAAACTACTGATCTGGTGTAAGAGAAAGTTCAGCCGTTTTACTGGAGAGCGAGGCTCGGTTGCGAGAGCGTGCATGAGGAACGGGGAGCAGAGGCAGCGCAAGCAAACAAATACCGAGAAAGTGAGTCATCCAGCTCTTTACTTGAAAGCTCCACACTCCCCCTCTAGCAATATTCCAGCTCAAATCCAGACTGTAAATCACTACCTGCGTGAACTCGTGAATTACTCATTCGTCATGTGTCCGGCCAAGCCATGCCAGGCCCCATTGTTTGAAGTGGTTAACCCCCTCACCGAGGCTGCTGGAGTGCAGTCAGCGCGAGCCCGTGGGAGCTGCCGGAGCTGCTCTGCTCGACTTGGACCCCAGGGAACAGCACAGAAAGCCTCGGCCTTTGGTTAATCTGGGGAAAGCAAAGCAGAGCCCTAGCAGGGGTGTAATGGTCACTGCTGAGGCCTGGTTTTGTTGTACAGTGGGTATCTCTGGAGTGACAGCTCAATAATTCATAACTCAGGCAGACAGTGAATTGGTGGAGCATTACTGCTTCGCTTGCAGTTTTAAAGCAGTCAGTACTGTCTCATTTCAATGCCATTTAAATGCAATAGGAGGGACTGTCTGTGTCACAAGGAGCAGAGTCTGGGAGATTGGGGTCCACCCAGATCTTTTTCCCTAGATTGAGTCTGATGAAAGAGGGATCCAAGAGAGCAGAGGACGGGCACAGCCACAGGGACACAAAGCCTTAACCGACTAGTCAACAGTGCCAGGGATTTGAAGGCACTGCTTTCCTTTCCCTCTCTGAAGGCCACCAGGAAGGAGCAGGTCAGGCTCCCAGCCTTGTAAGGCCGCAGAAGGCGCTCGGCGCTGCTGCTCCGTGGGTGCTATGTGACAAGCAGAGCCATGCTGCTGTGGGTGGCTGCATGGCACCGGGCCTGGAGCGGTATCACTCATCCGAGAGGCTGATCCGAGCACACTAACTTCTTCTGGTAGAAGCAGGAGAGGTGCCAGGACCCTCAGCTGTGGTGTTCACCTGGCCTTGGTCCTTCTCCGCATTTCCAGAGCAACTTGGGCTCTGCTGCCTGTTCTCTTGGGGTGCTTTCTGTTCTCTGCTCCCCATCTCAGAGGCCAAAACCTCACACTTCAGAGGCAGGGATCAAAAAGCTTCTTAACTGCTGCACAAACCAAGCTTTACAGGGCTGTTGGAGCAGTGCATGAACTTTGTGCTGCAGATGATAACTTCAGGCCCAGTTTGTGAGAGGAAGCTGGCAAGCAAGGAAGAAAAGTTACCGAGCTTTCAGTCATCCCTCTGTTCTTCACCAGAAACCACTAGAAAGTGTTGTTTCCTAGCATGCCACAGTGGTATGATGGCACGGCCTGGGAAAACTTGAAGGGGAAAACAGGTCCTCACTTCCCTCTTTCCTCTACTCCCCCACAGGCAGATAAAACATCGAAGTTTTCCTTGCTTAAAAGTCTTAGGTCAGTCCTTCCAGCCCTATCAGAGTTCAGGTGAGACTGAGCTGTCCAGGCAAGGATGGGTAATGCTGGCCAAGGTGTCCTGGAAAACCTCCAAGAAAGGCCATTTCAGTTCCCAATCCAGAAGGCTGTGGTTTTATACAGGGGCCGTATTTCCCAGCCCCATGCCAATATCCTAGAACCTCAAAAGGCATTAGCTATCTATGTTTAGGCAACTGTCTTTGTACCCCCTAAATTCCCTTTTTAGCTATAGAAACCATGAATCTGGTACTGGACATGGTTAGTCCCCTATAACAAATTATTAACAGAGACGAAAAGGGATGAGGTTTGGAGGAAACTTTCCAAAGAAGCCCAGGGGAGAGGTATCTATATTGCACAGCAAATACTGCTACCTGCACCCTCATTATTTTTGTGCTTGCAAAGAAACTGGCTGGCAAGTACACCGGCTCAGGCAATTAATCCTGGGGAGGGGGGAGAAGAAACAGTTTTATGGATTGAGCAACACAGAGACAGAATTAAGTTGTTTTTATAGGGTTTGCATGATACATTTGCCTTGCAGTGGCCTAGAACTTTTGCTCTGTGGGAAATTTTCACAGAAGGGAACAGGGCAGAAACTTTGATTTCTAGTTCCGAGGAGAGGAGCTCCCTTTCCCAGAGGTTGTTGTTTTTATTCAGTAAATAATAAGAACAGCTAACAAACAGAGTTAAAATTCTCTGAGTTTACCACATTCAGTAGCTGGATCGTGAACAAGAAATAAGCCTGGAAAGTACTGTGTTGAACTCAATCTGAGAGGTAATAGAAAACTACAGAGCAAAATTCAAAGCCAGTAAACTGTTAACCTGCATTTACCCGGGCAGTATAGCAGTAAGACACCTCTTACGTACTCTAAACAGAAATAGTTGCATGCCTTGGCTCATTCCTGCACAGTTCTCTTGTTTTAAAAATGCTATGTGCCATTTTCACATTTCTGTGACATTGCTGGTAATGCCTAAGCCGAGAAAAATCCTTGTTGGCCAGGTGAGTACAAGGCTCTGCCAGGGGCAGAGTGGACTCGGCTGTAGTATTAGCTGGTATTATTGTCTGGTTTAAATCAGATGTTTTTGGAAGATGAGCAACGCTGGTGTCCACAGGAGGGAGCCAAATACATAACTCTCAGAAGAAACACCTTTGGCTTCAGTGTCTTTATCTGCTGTTCTGTATGAAAAGGGGTAAGGCCAATGGCATCCTCAGTACATAGTGGTGGAGTCTAATGCACCATGGCAAAGGGAACTAAAACTCATCCAGATTATCTCAAAGTATTCAGGAAAAAAAAAAAAAATCATGTTGAGATCTATCTTACAGCTGTGATACCCATTTTTAATGATGGAGAGGAATAGAGTCCTTTCTTGACCAGCAGTAGACCTGCTTGAAAGAAATGTCTACTGCAAATTTTTTCTGCTCTCACACTGAATTGGAGAGAGCTGAGGCTGTTCCTCAACTCCCTTTTGCTCTGGACGAAAAGTCACATGGATGTTTGTGTCTCTGTGGTCTGATCTCTTCTCTCTGGTGACCAGCAATACGGCCTGAAGGAATGGCATGAAGCTGTGTCAGGGATGTTCAGGCTGGATATCAGGAAAAGGTGCTTCACCAAAAGGGTGGTCGGGCACTGAAATAGGCTCCCCAGGGAAGTAGTAATGGCACCGAGCCTGCTGGAGTTCTAGAGGAGTTTGGACAACGCTCTCAGACGTGGGGTTTAATTTTTAGTTGGTCCTCTGTGGAGCCATGAATTGGATGCGATCCTTGTGGGTCCCTTCCATCTTGGGAGCTTCTATGATTCTAGTTCCTCCACTCTTATCGCAGACCCACCTGCCATCACAGACCCTGGGGAACAGTGATTTTTAGATCAAAAAGATGTGGAAAACCCTCTTTAAGGAAGCTGGGCCCTTTGTGGAGTGGCTGCAGGAGGGCTGTGTCAGAGGCAGTGCCCTTGCAGGGAAAGCAGCCTCAGATCTGCAAACCTCTTCCTGTGTCTTGTGTTTCTTTTTTTCCCCCTCTAAACAAAACTTCAGCTTTGGTATGTGGCCTGTTGCTGAATGAGGAAAACATAATGAAAAGAAAGCTTTCAACTGACTAAAAATAAACAGTGTTTTTTATAAATATGCTGGCAAATTTCACAGAAGGATGGGATTTCTTCATCTTCAACTTCATGAGAGACACTGGAGGTAACTTTTCCATATTAAAAAAAATCATTATTATTATATTTTTGGTATTTGTTAAATTCCGTGGGTTTTTGAGCTGTTTGCTGACATCTGACATTGTTTTGGGCTTGCACTTGGAGATGAGGTAGTGTGCACATTTGCTTTTGCTTTGAGACAGGGTGACCTTTCTCAGCCCACTGAGGGCTGCAGCCTGGTTCTTTTTATCTGCATCCCGAAATGGTAACACCAATAGACAACACATCCTGCCAGTCCACAGCCAGGCTAGCTGCTGTCATGCACGAAACGACCTGGTGCTGCTTTTTTGACCATGACAGAGGTGGTTAGGGTTGGGGCCTGTACGTTGGCAAACCTGGTTCTTTCCTTCCGAAGTCATCAGAATGAGACGAGGAACATTGATGCCATCTCTTCTCCTTCAGCTGCCTGTATAATCCTAGTAGGAGCTAATTAAAAATGCCAGTTTTCTTTAAATGTCTTTGTGCCTCTTGCGTGGATGATGCTGGTTAAGAGCAAATCCCTATCTCCGAGCTCATATCAGTAGTATGGGAACACAGCGCTACAGCAGGATTCTGGAGAGACAAAACAAGTGGTATTTCATACAATTACTGGATTAATGATAAAGACAAAAACGTAGAATAGCCAAATTAGTCCACCACGAAAAGGCCAAAGAACAAATGACAGCTAAATACACTGTATATAATTCATAACAGCTACGGGACTGAAAAGAAAATAGATATGTCGTGCAATGTTTTTTCATATGTTAGAAGAATACATTCCTTTCCCCTGTGCTGTAGTTATGAATTTGTCAGGGTTCACGTTTTTCCTCTTATTATTTCCCATTGTTAAAGGTCATCAGGCTTTAAAAATATGGATAGCCTGCGTCTTTTCTCTAATCCATCTAATGTGCTGTATCCAAAGATTAAATCCCTGACAGAACAGTGTCAGATGAATCCTCCTCCGCTACCCCCAAGCTCTTGTGTGAGTGGCAGGATGGATTCTGGTAACACCAGGACAGGGTTTTAATGAAATACACGTTATTATTCACAGTAATTGATTGTGAGGCTTGCAGGGAACAGAAGCAATTGCTTAGCTTTGTCCTGCTGTGACTCGGGGCTGTCTTTGGCAAAACAGCAGAGACCGAAATAGCAACCCAGAGCTGAAAGGTAAAGCTTCCACGCAGGACCGTGTGGCTGCAGCTGTAAAAGTTGACTAAACCACTTTTGTCACTGATAGCAGTAGATGGCTTCAGGGAAAATGCTGTGAACGGACTGTGTAATTTCAGTGGTGGCCATGCAGAATCTCTTTCAACCGTGCTGACTTGCTGTAGGTGTTTTACCTCTGCTGGGACTAAAACGGATTTCAGTCTAAGGCCCCATCCTTCTGCAGATGTCACAGTCCTACAGTCGTAAACCAGGGCCACTTATCGAGGTCTTTTTGGTGGTGGCCGTGCCTTGGTGCTGATTCTCCACTGTTTCTATTCCAGTATAACACCAGGAGTGTTCCACTGACTTTTTCAGCAGACCCAGAGGGGGACGAGGGAAGGATTTTCAGGTGAATATATGTCCTTTGGGCATCTCAATGAAGATCAGACTTTCCAAAGTGCTCAGGCCCCACTGTGTACCCGTTGTACTGATTCTGTTTGCAGCCCTGTCCCTAAATAAACTTTGAGTAGTAAATCTCTTGTGCCTTGAGTCCCAGAAGTCCTCTCCCTGGCCTATGATGGAGAAAAGGGTGTCTGTAGTTTGACTGGACTTGTTTTTTTTAGTCAATGCAAGCAGTTTATTTTTCTTTCAGGTAACATCTCCCTATTCAAAGCTCTTGTGTGTTGTGGCTGACACCACAACAGCACTGGTTAGGTTGGGCTGCAGATAGCCAACTGAGCTTTGGGACACCTACACCAGTGTAACTTCCATTCCTGTGCTCACTGTAGGCAAACATTGCTCTGGTTTCAGCTGAGCTGGCCTGTGATGGCAGAGGGGGATACTATATTTTCCAGCATGGTCTAAATACGCCCTCTGGGACCCTGGCATCTTACTCTGCTAAATGGAATCTTCCTAATGAAATCTGTGCTGTACTGTCCTTCACTTGTTATTAATAAGCTGTCTGACTCAGAGCTTATAACTTTGAGTCTTTACTATGACAACAGATAAAGTGACAAGCTTTAAAGGAGAGAGCTTGTGTAAGAGGAGGAGGGATTTGTGAACCTTTTGGCCAGGCAGTTCGTTGAATTGTCCAAACTATTGTTTTGTACCAGAAACTTTCAGGGAAATGTTACCTTCTTCTGGCCCATGCCTCAGAGAAGGCTCGTTATGCACAGATACCCTAGCTGAAAGCTAAAGCCAATACGAGTGGCAATGCTGAAATCACATCTTAAAATGCAAAGTAGCAAAACACAGGCTTCATCGTAAATCTACAGGCCCAGGATTCTCCATCTTGTTATGATTTACATACCAGGGAAATACAGACTTGGAGAGGGAGTCGTACTCATTCGAACGGCATCATGTTTGTTATCGGAAGCCAGCTAAAGTATGCTGTAATTCATTTGCTTTATTGTTCTATTTTTTGTTACTTTGCTGTTTGTTGTTGTTGGTTTTTGTTTTTGTTTGCCAAAGGAAAAGCAAACACTTGCACTGCTGTGTATGGAAATGAGAATGTCCTGTCCTCCGCAGGCATAAGCAGGACCAAGGTTAAGTTTGTTCTAACTCTGTAGAGCCACAGTGCCATGAGATGGATACAGCTGGGGAGCCTCATTGTAGCCACCCAGGCTTTTCTCCCAGCTTGTTTATTAGCAAGGTGTGTCCAAGCCTGAAACAGCCATTTCACTGCCCTTCTGAAACTGTGCAATCTTTTGTGTGTTAATTAATCTTTTGTGACCAAGAAAATTTGCTCAACACCCCACTGCGCTTTAGGATTTACTAGGTACCCTCCCAGAGCAATAACTGTAGGACTTGCCTAGGCCTAGATATTGGGCAATGCAGTAAAACAAAAAAATTGAGGGTATTGTACACTCTCGTATTGTTATTCAATGCTTCCTGGCCACTACACAGAGCCATGTGAAGCACTCTACAATCGGAGCTTATTACTCCCTTGACCCTAATCACATCCCTTGCATGAAGCACAAAGGGGGTAGAAACTGCTCCATAATTCAGCACAGATAGAAATTGCTTTGGGACAGCTGAAGTAAACCCTTGTGATGGCTGTTCCTAAGCTGTCTCATCCCCTTTGAGCAAATGCCCCACAGAGAGAGCACGTGGCTCAGCTTTTGAGTAAACTGCCAGTTTTTCACACATCCCCTCGTAAGCAGTGTGGATGGTAAAGAATATCAAAGCCAACTTTTGGTTGATGGCAAACTGCCTGTAGTCTTCGGTAACTCAAGAACTGGCCCCAAAATATTCACAGCTGAAGAAGAGATTTGAGTTGTAGTTACCCAGGGAAAGTTATTGGCTGAATCTTAGAGTTAGTGCTCACAGGGGCTGGCAGAGCTGCTGCAAATGCGTGTTATTCTGCAGTATGAACTCAGAAATGGGGTATCCCTCTCTGTCTTGAAAGGGATAGACTGGACTTAGGAAGCTCAGATGTTTGCAGTGGTATGGGTAAGGCAGAGAGGGAGGGAGAGAGAAGCTTCTGGCCCCCAGTCATGGCTTGGTGAAGCAGTGGAGGCTTTGGCTGTGGGGTCCTCAAGCTTTGCCTCGCTCCCTGCATCTCTCCTGGGACCTTGCTCTGCTTTAAATACAAATTTGCTATGGAGTTGGCACAGCTAGCGTGGCATTCATGCCGCAAGGCTTCGGGAACCTCGTGTCTCAAAATTTCACCGTGCTTTACCTTGTTCAGGCTAGAAATGCATCAATATCATGTCATTCATCATCCACTCTGGCAGCTCCTAATCTACACCTGCTAATAGAGGGGCCTCATAACTTCGAGGAATAAAATGTCTTTTGCCTAAGGATCTTTACCACCCAGCCCAGTATATTTAGGCTGACAAGGACAAAACTTTCCCATTCCCAGTGTGCACTGAATTGCAGGGAAGATGACTTAGCCAAAGTCACTTAGAAAATCAGTGTCAGCAAATAGATTCTGATACATTTTTTCCCCTTCAAATACTGGTTTCAAGCTGGTGGAGCTCTTCAGAAGTTTTTCTTTTGCTTTAGAGTTTGGGATTGGGAGAGGGTGAAAACTGGGAAGTACATGAGGAGAGAAAAGGGTAGTCCTGCCTAATTTCCCCCATATAATTTCTGTCCTTCCCTGGGGGTTTTAAGTACTTAGTTAAAACAAAAAGCTTTTATACTAGAGGCCATAGTGTGAGATATAAAGATGATCCAAAGCATAAAATAAAGAGAGGATGAATTAAATAGAGAATAAAAAGGAAAATAAATGAAGAACTTTTGTGGTTAAGTGCTAGGAGCTTTGGAAAATAATGCTCAAATTAGAAGCATGTGCTCTAGAAAGTTACAACATAGGTATTGCAAAAAATGCATTCCTCCCAGAGGATGGGGATGAATTAGGATTCGAAATTATGAAATAAGCTGGGGAAGAGATCTAGCCTCCCACATTAGGAAAACAAAGTTTAGATATAGATCAAATGAAGCTTGCTTAGGTAATTTTGAAGTGCAATAAATGAAAGAAAAGCACTTGAGGAACTGCAGTGGACAATGTGGTATCCACTGATATTAAATATGAAAGAATGTGAATAGAAAGGGCCTTGACATCAGGACTCAAGGGGGCAATTCCTTGGCTAATTAGGTCAGCTTAGAGATTAAGAGACATCCACAGTTTCATTTATCTGAGAAGATGTCTTGCTAAGGATAGGAGCAGGTGCCTTTATGCTACCAGCACAAATGAGGCTGAAATGATTGTGCAGTTTCTTTGCCTGTTCTTGTGGTTACTCCTTTGGCCTCCTGTTTTCAGCAAATCTTCTGTGTGTGGATAGAGGAGGTGGACTAACGGGGCAAGGGAAAGAGTTTATGGCTTGGAGTCCACGTCCTGTGTCTGGGCAAGGGGCCCTCTTTCTATTTGTGGAAGAAATGGCCAAAATCTTTATGTCTAGATCCGGGACAAATTCTTTACTGAAGTGTGCAATGAGCTGCAGCAATTTCCCAGTTGGAGAATTAAAGGAGGAGAAGAGAATTCAGAGCCGGAGTCTGGAGAAGAAAAACTTTAATTAGAAACCCCTGCATACAGCTATCTCATCCCTGCCCTATATGTAGAGCTCAAACAGATGCAAAATCTTTATTTGTGTGTCTCTGTCCAGCATTTCTCTAGTAGTGCTGATATTCTTGCTGTGCTTTAACAACCAGGCTTCTGAGATATTTTGTTTTGTTGGCTGGACTGATCCTGCTCTCTGAAGCCTTCAGGAGCTCACCCATCGTGCTGTAATATATAACCTTGGAGTGTAATCTTCCTGCAGGGTGGACGGTGTGCTTTCCAACTGGCTCGTTTACGAGAGACACAACACAGAAGGGAGCTGAGCGCAATTCCAGCCTCAAAGGGCCAGCTGAGTTTGAATGAATAAGGAATGGAAGCATCGTGGACAGATTTGCTGGATAAATATACCTTAATATATATACAGACAGGTCATCAGCCCATGTAAATCAGCATTGCTCCAGTGAAGCCAGCAAAACCGGATTTACGCCAGCTGAAAACCAGACCATACGTTCTCATCTAAACTAAGTCTCAAAAATGCAGCTGGCGGAGGTTTGTTGAGGAAGCAACAGAGAGAAAAATGGGGAGGGATATACTAGTCTATACTGGCAGTAGTAAGGGGAAAACAGGCATTCATTTGATTTGCAGATTCAAAGCTTTTCTTGAATTATGCACGTGGAGTTGCTGATGGGACATGGTCACGCATCATTGCTCAGCACCGTGGCCGGCAGCTGGCATCAGGTGCAGGTGTCGTACTCATGTAAATTGTTCCACCTGCACCTCCGAGAGCAGATCCGTCGGTGATGTAGGCTGAGTGGTTGTCGGACCTCCGAGTCCTGGAAAAAGAAAAAGGCCAGGAAATTGCTGTGGTTCCTGTTCTGTGATGGCTGTTACTAACACTGACATCAGTATTCATCCCACCAACTGCAAGTCCTAAGCCGCGTATAGGTCTTTCTAATTTTATCCCTGCGGAATTACTTGAAGCCAGATAAAATTGACTTTCACACAAGAATCTCCATTGTTTACACACCAGAGTTCTCTGTTTAGTCAGTGAAACATGTTTTTTATTAGATTTCCCTTGGAAAAAAAAAAAAATGAGACATTTTAAATTAAGGGAAAAGATGTTTGTTTTGCTTGGTTGCTTTTATTTTGTTTTGTTTTGGTTTGTTTTTATGAAAATTGGGGTGGCAGTGGTGGTGACTGAAGAATGCTAATGCAGGACCAAAGCTTTGTTTTAAAATTCAAAGATGGTATCAGGTGTTTCAGAGCATCCTTAGCTAAGAAGCACAGAGTCATTCGGGTGGGAAGGGAGCTGTGGAGGTCTCTGGTCCCGCACTATGAACAAAGCTGCAACGTTAGCTCAGGTTAAAGTTCAGAGTCTGAATTTCTTGTGTTTGGGTATGACTTGTGCTATAGCTTTAACTTGTAGCATAGTTTCTAGCTTCCAGTTAATGTATTGTTTAATCACTCTAATGTAATGTTTATCTGTCTAAACCCATATTAAACAGTAGGGTATTTCTGTGGCTGTTTACAGACGTTTAAAAAACAAGGATCGAAGAGAATTTTCAAGGATATGCCTTGCTATAAACTAGCTGGTTTTTGGACTTCATGCTACGCTTGTAAACAGAATTCACACGTTATCATTAGGACAAAATGAATATGAGGAAAGTGCGTTTGAATCCTGTTACACTGGGGCAAATGAGCACGGAAGGCAGAAAGCAATGGGGGAATCGAGCCCATTAACCCCACAAAGAATAAGATGGGGGAAAAGTTAAAGTACCCACAAGTTCATGAATGCTTATATATCCTGGCCTGATATTGGAATGGGTGTTGCTGTTCATAATGATCTAGGATATGGATTTGCTGTGGCCAGCTTTCCTCATGGTGGCAAAATGGACTTGGTTGCTGCTGTGTTGGAACTGGAAGCAAATACTTATTGTAGAGCAAGTAAATTATCTGGGTGGAAGGCAGGAAGGAAATGAATAGAATAATAGTACTCTAGTAGTAGATTTAAAGTCCACGTAAACAAAAATGCAGTTTGTTTTAAATGTCTGCCCGGGTGATTCCTATCTGGGCTGATGGAACATTACCCGCATTAAGGCTTCATGATGGGGGAGTCAAAAACGTCACTTTTCTGACATTAGAACCCGGGCAACTAAAGATCAATTACCCGTGTATGTCTAATTGCTGGGGTCATAGTCAACTCTGTGCTTTAATTTTCCACCAAGTTGTTATTTCTGTCTCTCTCTCTCTCCCCCCCCTTTTTTTTTCTCATTTAGCAATGACATTTGCATTCCTTTTAGCAAAATACCAAGGTTAAACTAAAAATAATTCTGCCCATCAGTTTTAGATTAGGACTAGAGCAGGCACAGATTTACTATAAATGTGTATGTAATGATTGCTGCATGCACTGCCAGGAAATTGCTACAGTCAGACATTTGAAGAATTAGATTAATTTTTTTTTAACATAATCTGAAGTTGTTTTTGATCGCCAAGTGGTAACTGCTATTAATATCTGTGTGAATCCACCTTCTTTCCCGAGAAATGAAGACATATAGAAATTGTTTCCTTTCCTGAAACCGGGGAGGTTTGAAACTTGTGCCATCCTCACTGCATGTGTTCTGGAAAAGATGGCAGCACACCCCTGAATCCCATACAGCCTCGAAATCCATGAGCTAATGCTTATAAAACTGCCTTCTGTTTGCAAGGATTTTATCTCTGGTTGTGAACTGTAGATAGCTAGCGCAGTTTTATAAATGTTCCCTTGCGTTTTCCAAGTGAAAGTGCAGATTTGGTGTTTTGGAGGTTCTGCTTGCGTGTTTGGAGGGCTGGACGCAGGATACCATGCAAGGAAATGTTTATCCTCCCTCTTCCTAAACACAGAGCTTTAAGGGAGGGTGATACGACATGTTACCCCACATCATTATTAGAGCCAGCTCTAGTTACAAAATCAGATTCTCCTTCAAAGGCCTATTGGGCCAGTTGGCCAAAATCTCTATAAAGTAAGTGGTTTCCTTTTCAAAAGCTCACAATATCCAAAGTTTGAGACTATTTTCAATCCCTACAGTTGACATAAAAGCTGTACCTTTTACTGTCATTTGAAAGGACTAAGTGAGATCACCAGTGAAGTCACATCATTGTCTTTTCCTCCTCAATTTATCCATTGACTGTTTTGTGTTTTGCTCAAGAGCTGTGAGTTGGATAAGCTCGTTTTCATGAGCTGGATAAGCTCATTTCGATGTGATGGAATATAGTGAAGAGGATCCACGTGGGATCTTGCTGCTCTACTGAGATGTCTCCTAGGCAGCCTGTCTGCGTGACCGAACCTTTTAACGCCATGTTAACAAGAAAAGACACCAGCCCAATGCATTAGCTGGAATTAAACAATATTCCCTTGACAGTGTGCGCGTTCTTTTCTCCAGAGAGGCATTACATTAATTTCCCTAAAAGTAGCACTATACCCAAAGGACAAAACCAACCTCTGAACAGATGTTGACTCTTTAGGATTGAATGGGATAAAGCACTGTTAATGCTTCCATTGTTCTTGCCTCAACGTCTTAAATTTAAAGAGCTTCAAATGGCCTGAGATTCAAGAGTTCTGCTGGCTCTAAGCAAAGACTCAAAGCTTTAATTTGTAAGTAGCAATGTCTTATCCTTGTGTAGTGGTGTAGGTCCTTCCATTCATCCGTCCTTCTGTTAGCATTCCTACTTCGCTGCATGGATGACTCAACTCCCCGCAGAGCTGCTACCAAATGGCCACAGTTGCATTTTTGGCACAGGTCAGTGCTCCTTCTCCCACCTTTCTTTGCTTGCTTATAAACTCACTGAGCAGCTGAGCTGTACTGGAAGCACATCTGCTAACCTGCCTTCAGCTCGAGTCGCTGTAACTGTCCCTACTCATTAATTAGAGCCATATGTAGGAAACACCATGACTTCACCATTGCTGCTTCTGTGGTCCTGCCTGTAGCTGGATTACTAGCTGAGCATCCGTCCCTCTTTTCTCCATCTACCTGAGTATGACTCAGTCTCTGGAGTACATAAATGAATGCAGCAGCGTTGTTTAATAATTGCTGTGTGTGATTCAAACACATCAGATGTCTTCAGACACAAAGAGTGCAAAATTGCTGAGAGTGCAAATGTTACAACTGCACAGATAGGTAAGTTATTGTGTATCTGAGAGAAGTCACCATTCTCATAAAGGCCTGGGTTCTACTCACTATAATTTATTGCAAACCTAAAAGACAGACAATAAAATATGTTTGACATTTACATTTATTTGCATGGCTATAAAACTTCTATTTTATTTGCAATGGCTTTAAGGGCAATGGATATTTCAGATAGAGGCATGTAGTTGGAACGAAGTCTGTGAGATGTTCTCTCGCTGTCTTGTTTATTTTAAGTCTACTGAAGTCTTAGCTTTCTTCACTGTAGGTGGTAGAATATTTTTACACACACTTGCAAAAGATCTGAGTATTTATTTATTTTTTTCCAGTGTAATGGGGCCATGTGTAAATTTGTGAATCAATTTCTTAATAAATAGTGCTCTGTAGACTAAAAAATCCTTGTACTAAACTCCTCTACGGATTTTCCTGGAGACCAAGGGGTTCTCCTTCCTTCTGTAGTTGATCTGATGGCTTTGTGTCCTCCATCTGGTTTGACCGATCAGTGACGTTTGTCTTGTAAAGCTCAGTGACTGATGATCCCAGTAAGACCTAAACCACATAACTGAACTTCAGCTTTGAGTGCTATTCTCAGATATACTTGGTTCTTACTGAAGATGCCAACTCTTGAGAGATCTTACTGTGTAGTTGAAAGGCCCCAATTATCAGGGAGATAACAGAGCCAAGCTTTACACCAGGAGCTTACTCTCTGTCCTCCAAGTAAGAATTCCTGTACAGGTGGGGAAACGCCTTTTCCATGAAGGTCGTAGTAATCTTGAAACCTGAGTGTTTGGCTGGTGTCCAAACACTCAAAGCCAGGTTCCCAAGTCAGAGCTTGTCTTGGGAAGACACTAGGCTTCTCCAGGAAGGCTGTGCAGTGCTAGATGGTGTATTTAAAGACAGATTTTGCTCCGCTTCCCAAGAGTTGGATGATTCATTGCAGCTGCTGCTGCTCTACTCCACCATTTCAGATCAAATAAGACCATTGAAGACTCTGCTAAAGGCATGGTTTAAAAAGCTCCAGGATGGAAAAGCAGGATGAGAACCTAAGAGAGGCCTGAGCGCAATAAAAAGCTGTGGTATGAGATTTACCAAAGCTATGGCTGTAGGAAAAGAAATCCTTGCCAGAACCAGTCCAACATCTGATTCCATATTTTCCAGCAGGCCTAGAAGACTACTTTGTTTCATAATTTATTTCTGTTTTTATGTGCTTTATATCCTACCCACTAGGAATTGGTTCTGTTTGCCACCAAAAGAAAAAAAGAAAGATGTACTGTACAATGATGTGCTGTTTTCACAGGGGAGCTAGGCTTAAATAATGTCTTTCATACTTTGTATTTTTGATGGATTATGTATCTGCAAATCATATGTATTGCTTCAGGGTTGCTTGCTTGCGTTCTCTGATTGCTCTTGATTGCGTGCTCTGTTATGGATGCTCCTTGTGCCGCATCTCTGTAGTATCTCACCCAGTCCCAGCCTCCAACAGTGCTATCACAGCTCAGTTATTTGGAGTGACAAAAATACAACAATTCATATCGTGTCTTTGTGAGCCTCTGCAGGCTCGATATTTACCATGGGTGTTTGTCATCCAGAACTTGGTAATAGTGAGGTTCCACTTACACTTGGCTCCTAGAGTTAAAGGAATGCTAACAGTTGATCGACTGCTTATAATGACTTAATCCTATAGGGCAATTAATTATCTGCACCCACTAGCAATGCTTCCAGCAACGTGTTTATGATCGTAAATAACATCTTGAAGGGATGTGTTCTTAACCTGTGATGTATATCGCTATCTATAGTGGGCTCATCTTCAGTTATTAACCTTTTGCAAACCACTTATAGATGGAACTGTAATAAAAAATATGGCTGAAATTATTAGCAGTCAAAATGACCTCCTGGAATATGTCCTAAGAGAAGCTGAAATATTCTACTCTGTCAAACAGAGCTTGTAAAGAATTCCCCACTTCCTTTGGCTTTGAGGAAGGGAAGTTGTAAATTTGATTTTGGAGTTGTTCAGCTCTGGAACTCTTTAAACATTTACATAAGGTTTTAAAAAAAGGTTTTGGTATAGAGCTATCATGATTGCTTTTACATACACTTGCATATGCGTGTTTCTTCCTTCTGAGTACAGAATGAGGAGCAGAGAAGATATATCATAAAATCAGTTTATGTTTTCAAAGCTTTTCTCCCATAATAGGAGCACAAAACGTTGACCTTAAAAAAAAAAAAAAAAAACAAAAAAAATAAGAGTCCCCCAAAAGTATCTGCCAAGGAAAAAGCTTTCAATTCATTCAGGATTCAACATATGTTTTTTCATTTATCGGCCCTAGCAGCTGACTTTATCTGTGAGCTAATTACCTAGTGGCACTTAATTGAAACCTAAAAAGAGCCCAAGGGGCTAAAAATAATCACAAACCAATTATTGGATGTGTAGAATTTGTAATGTTCTGCTGATTTAAAAGTATAATGTCCCAAGTCAAGCGTAGAGAATGGATCGGGGCCCATCATAGCAGTACCCATCAGGAGAGCTCACAAAGGTTTTGGTTACTAACTCCGCCAAAAGAAGGAGCAGAGTTAGGAGTGTTGTATCCAGGTGGTTCGATTAGAAGTGTGGCATTCAGACTTCAGGCCCTTATGTGCCTTTCCTAAAGAAAGAATCCTGGAGCTGTGGCAAAATAGGAGAAGAAGATCAGTAAGAGCATTTCTTCACTTAGTGTGGGGCTACCTGTAGACTTCTGAGAGCTGTTTCCAAGAAGTCTGGCTGTTGGTCTGCCCTACATCTTGCCTGTTACATTTTACCTGCTATACATAGACAAGTGTTTGTTTCCCAGCTCCTTCTCAGTGGCATTACAGCAACTAAGCTGACAGGAAGCGATGACACACAACGGCATCTTCTCAAGAGACACCACCTGCTCTCTGTTGCACCTTTATGCTTGAGACACTCAGAGCACATCGGGAGCTTTATTTATGTGAGCGGTGCTGTGACTTTCTGCAGGATATCCACTGCGTCAATATTTATTTTTTCCATTGCCTGCTTTTACACGTTCTCGCTGCAGAGCATGAATTCGACGTGCTGCATATTGTATGAGCATAAATCAAAGCAGCGGCCTCCATGCCAGGGAGTTTAGCTGCAACAATGGATGGCAGACAGATGGACGCAGACAGAAGAACACACGGAAACAATTGGTGCTCACATCTGATGGACGGTGGTCTCAGCCCAACAGCTGGCTGTAGGAGAAGAGCGACTTGCCTGCTTCTGTATTTGCAAGGTCAAGGCCTCCCTTCTCAAAAGCAGCTTTCACTCCCATTCGCCCTGCAAAGCCAGCTCCACTTGAGAGAGGACCCCTCAAGGCTGTTCTGGTTCGTGGCTCTGCAACAAACAGCGTCAGCAAAGTTTTGGTCATCAAACACTCTCATTTAGTAACAATAGAGATGGAAAGACGGCTGTTCTGCTTGGGCAATGATTGCTCTGACGGAGAGGATGTGATGCAATTGCTATCTGATTTGTAAGCTAAACCAAGGAGATCTGGAATTACTGAAAAAGGATAAATGCGAATGGCCCTGAACAGTGCTTCTTGTCCAACTATAACCAGCCTTAGTGCTAAGATCCCTCTTGCAGATGTATATCTGGATACACAAAGCACATGTAGAAATGGAGCTGAGAAGGAAATAGCTTTCCCGTTCTGCAAAATTTTTTAAGATTTCAAACTTTTTGTGTTTCGCAACAGGATAAAACAAATATTTTGAAGTGTTTCATGGAAAAAGCTGAAAGATTCCAAAATAAGAAAATAACTCAGCGATTACATCACCTGAGATGTAGAAAACCCACATTTAAATCCCTCTTTTGCCTGAAACAAAAAAAAACTTGAACCTATGCTGTTTACATCAAAAGTGAATATTCAAATTCCTAGCCTACACGACCCATTAGTCGCCCTTTTGTGTTGAATCCTCCTGACTTGTAACAGCAAAGGTACATCCTTATTGTGTCATTTGTCTGATGGTGTCCTTTGCAGTCACTGAGGATTAACTTTGAAAAATTTGTACTAAAAGGTGAGAGATTGTCCGGTATCAGGCTAAAGCATGCACCTTGAATCACTCCCTCTCAAAAACTGGCCATGCTTCTCTGACAAGCCCTGTCCTTAGGCACATGTCATGCCATGGACCTCCTGCAATCTGTTACCTCTTAAAATCATGATCTGTTTTATGCTTGTGTCTGTGGAAGTATCTATTGCTGTAGCTGAGCAAATCAGTGGATCCTGTGGTAGCAGAAAGAAGCTTATTAAGCAGAAATTTATAGGTATCATTTGGGCACAGTTTTGTATGAACACCTTCCCAAGTAGAGTCCGAATGAAAATCTGAATTATGTCTGAGCTATTGTCTATTCCTGAAGGTATTTATTCTGCAAACACTTAGGTGTGTGAGACAGGACACCGTCATATATGTTAGGTCACCCAGGATGACCTGGACTGGCCATCCAGTGGACTGAGCTACCTTAGGAGTACAGAGCAGTGCCATAAGCATGAGTCAGTTTTTCGGTCTCACTCGGCCTATTTCATCTGTGTGGTTTGTAGTTTAGGGTAGGGACAACAAGTGAGTACTTTGGTTACAAGCATGCTCAAACCAAAGGGAATAAAATGTAAGAGTGAAGTTTGTTAATCCTATAGAACTCATTTCTTCTAAATAGCATTGGTTAAAAGACCAGGCAGTGACTGCAGGTTAAGATCCTTAAAACAAAGCTGTCAGAAGATTTGCCATTTTTAACTTGTCTAGTTGCCTGGACTGAGGATTAAATCCCTTAACCAGGACTTCCCTCCCTTATCACTGCTTGCTTTGGGTTTGCAAAAGGCAGCATTCTCTTTACAGTTAGGACATCAAGGACAAAGATCCAATTTGAGTTATTTCCTTTTATACAGCATCGCTAATTTTATAGTTTGCTCTGAAAACAATATGCTTTTTAACTTGATCCACAAAGCAGCTAATGAGCTATAGGCATGCAATCCAAGCAATCCTGAATATGAAAACCAGACACCCCAGTGGAAGGCTCCCAGGGTTTCAGGCCTGCAGAACCTATTTATTCCTCTGAAACTTATATTTACACTTTACCCATCTGCCCGTCATCCATCCCTTCTGCAAATGAAAGGTACATAAGGGCTGTATGACCCTGTAAGTTAGGAGTTAGATGTGGTTTAATAGTTTGTGATTCCTCTGTTGGACCTCTGCAAAGATAATAATTGCCCCAGTAAAGCCTAGTCCAATCAAGTGGTAGTTAATGAATGAGCCTTGGACCATTTCCTTAACTGCCTTTGGTTTTAATTCTTGTCCAATTTTTGAGTCTGGTCTAAGTCTGAAACCTCAAGGACTCTCTGACTTTTCCCATTGCCTAGTAATTAGGGAAAAGCATTAGCCAGGATTACTGGAAGGCACTGATTAAATACCCCAGCCCTTTTTGATGCAGAATACATCATCAGGAGAAAAGAAAACATCCTGTTGTCTGGGATGAACATCTTACCCTGTCTGCTGCTTAAACCTGGAGCTTGGAAGAGATCCTTTGTGTATCGTGACCTTGAATTCAGATAAATGGCAGCTTATTCCTGGCAGACTTTCAGTTCCTGCATTCCCAAGCAGAACATCCCCTTCTGTGTTAAACACCTTCTTGCAGGTTTGAATTTAACACACACAGAATTTCATCTTGACCGTGTCAAAACAGCTCTGAGCTCACTTTTACGTTGCAGGCCCAGGAATTGTTTGGCTAAAGTATTGGAGACGCAAGGAGTTATCTGAATTCTTCCAAGCTTCCTTTAGATTATTGCCTCTGGATTCAGGAGAATAATATTGGTGTCCAGTTTAGAGAGCCCATATGCCCCAGAATATTAAAAATTTGTAGGTAGTGTAATAGAGCACCAGGCATGTGCCTTCCAAAGCAGAACAGCCAGCCCTAGGTCATTTTAGCCTACGTCCTTTGTTAATTGTTGTTTGTGGATCAGATTTTCATTTGCCCATTTCTCTGCGGGTTATAAGAATGGCTGGTATCTCAGGCCCATTTCTGTCAGCGTCTGGCTCTCTCTATTCAACAATCCAGATGTTTTTTACCATAGATGTTTTACAAAAGCCTAAAACAAATAAATACGCGATCCTATCCCTTCACCCCTCTTGGGATTAAATATTCCCAGAGTGTTATTACGGCTAATGCATGTTTTCTTTCTGTTAAACAACAGCAGCAGTGAACAGCAAATTCACACAGACACCATTGCAGGCTTGTACATACCAGTGCTTGAGAATCACGGTCACAACACAGCCCGGAGCCGGCATCCTCTCTCTCCCACTGGGACCCTGCCCCAGTGGGCGTCTTGCAGCTGATGTAAGCGGACAGTGTGTCAGCAAGAAAACCGCCGCGCCGGGGCCCTTGACCAGGCTGGATGTGCAGCACGTAAAGTAAACAAGATCCCTCCCTCCCCTGCGTCCCCTTCCCACCACCAATAACCAATATTTACAAACGAGATGATTTGTAGCTACATCAGTGGAACTTTAAAACAAGCATTTCCCTGGCAGTTTCGTTTGAAATACCAAGTGGTTTTCTAATGGGAAAAATTAACCAAGAGCTCTTACATTTCTTTTCTGTTGTTGTTTATAATCACGGTCGACAGAAACGTCATCTTGTAATACTTCACCCACTTATCTTGCCACACGATTATTCATACCAGAAGTGGGGATGGGACTATAAGAGGCTTCTGTGATTGTCATATTTTGCAACCTCCTCCTGTTTTTAAAAGGAATATAGTCCAGAACCAAACAGTGTGTGTTTAACTCAGCCCAACATCACCTCATTGCCACTTGAAACTCTGTTAATGCTCTTAGGTTCTGCGTGTAGTTAAAACATCTTGGGAGCTGTGCTGAATTATGCTCCTAGGGAATTAATGGTGCAGAACTGTGCCAGGCTTGCTGCACTGTGTTGCCCTCTCCAGCCATGCGGGCTGTGCTGAGAAGGGACGTGGCTGCTCTCCATCTTCTTCCCACTGCCGAATTATTTTGCACCAGCTGTAGGCAGAGCAAAGAGTCTGGTCCAAGATCATCATGGCTTAGCTACAGGGGCAAGGATGGTAAATTTGAACAGTCCTTTTAAACAGTAGGTTAGAAAGCCACAGAAATGAACTAGGAGATAAAGGCAACTGTTTTATTAAATGTAGATGGATGTGGCTGTGTGACGCAGTTACCTGCTTAGATAAAGAATAAGGTGAGTGGTTTGCTGTTATGGCCTAACAGTATGCTTCAGTGGTGACCTTTAGGCTTGAAAATGTAGAGCCTGATTCATCCATATGTTGCTCCGTTGACTGTGATGCAGCCTGAATTCCCGTCTTTCCAAGATTCTTGGCACCAACCATTTACTGTGGACATAAGGGACCTTAGTACACAATTCAGTAGATACCCAATGCGTAGCAAGAAGCCTTACACCCCGAACTTCAAATATAGTGATGTTGAATCGAGTCCGCAGTCGTCGTCTTTTTTTTGTTGTTGTTCTGTGTCTCATCTGGGACTAATGACCAGGCTACTAATTAGTGCCAGTGGAAGAAAAGAGCTTAAATGCAAACGTAACCACAAAGAATAGATTGCAATTTCCCAAACAAATTTAAGAAAAGCCAGCGAGTATAGACCGGTTGCTGGAAAGTTTAGCTAAGTTAATTGTGAATTGCTTTGAAGTCAGTGAATGTCAACAAACATATATACATAATTATTTACCACCACATTATTTAGGAATTTTCATGTGACAAAACACTAAGCTATTCTAAACACATTTCTTCCACTTTATTACTGTTTATGAATATCTCCTCGGGTTCCCAGGAAAAATAAAACCCCTGTTACAGAAGGCATTATGTAAGTAGATAAAAGGTGCAACGCTCTGGTTAGCGAGGTAGCTATAACACGGGAGAGGAACAAGTATGGAGAAATGAAGTCACCAAGTTAATTAGTTGCAGACCCACTAACACAGCTCATTCCCATGAATGGCTTTCCACTGAGAAATTATTCTTGTGGCTGCATTTACAGACACAGGCAGTGCTGGAGCTTCAGCCTGTCGACTGCCATCACCTCATGGCGTCTGTCATTCTGCTGAGCCAGCTGTCCTTACGAGTTCAAGGAGAAAAATCAGTTTGTGCACTTTGGTATCTCCCCTTCAGGGACGGTGGTGGGACTGTTCCCAGAACTTGAGGGATTTGCGTCGCCTCTGAAAACCAAATAATCTCTGTTTTATTGTGCTGTGAGGGTCACTGCTATGGGATTTGTTGCTTTCCGCATGCAGATCTTATACCTCTGCAGATCTGCAAGCGTGCAGTCTCCCACACAAGTAACAAATCAGTGCTTCTTGCTCCAGGCAACCCTGGTTCTGCAGTTCTCATACACCTGGCAATTATCAACAGCAGCATCCGGCTATCTGCAGCGGGTTTTAATGTCTTGTGTATAAATCTATTCTTAAATTACACCGACCATCCACCCTGGAATAAGAAGTAAGACCAAGGCATTATCTGTATTCTGTGCAAAGGATGAAGTGTGGTGTCTGCAGTGATACAGAACAGCCACAGGGCTGTCGTGCTACTGCACCAGACAGGACTGGAGTATTATTACTGGACAAGCAAGAAGGCAGAAGAAGGTAATTAAAGGAATCTGGAACAAATTGTCCCCATAGGAGCTGATGATGTGACGGTGACTTATACCAGCAGGACAGCTGGTCCACTGAGGCTCATCTAAGAGGTTAGGGTTATCGAGTTAAAAATTGCTAAAGGTGTATTTTCACTTTCAGCTGATGAGGAGATGGATGCTCTGCCTAATTGTCACAACTGGAAAGCTTGTTTGGAATAAACAGATAAGCTTTCATAAATCTGGAGCTGTATGTGATCTGATTGACACCTTGCACTTAATTGTGGTGTATTGGAGAATGCTTCAACAGAGCATACAGAACCAATGACACAAGGCTGGAACTGTGTTTTGGCAAAAAGAATTAAAAAAACTACCCCCACCTTCTTGTTTCCACCGTGGCTAATGGGATCTTACCTTGTGTTTCAGCATGAAATATGTTAGGATTAAGGAGCTCAGTTCTGATCCAACCTGGATCCATTGCTGTTGATTCCAGTTAAGTTAATCCTGTTTCAGATCAGGATAAGCAACATCAGAGAGCCGTTCCTAGCAGAGAAATTCGGAAATAGCTTTAGGACCTGAAATCCTGGTTTCCTCAGCCGACCCCAGTTTCAGCTTCAGGGTTGTGTAGGAGAGGAATCACTAACAGACCAGACTCAGATCTGTCTTTAAATAAGCTTGTCCATTTCTAATAAAGCCTTTCAGTCCCAAAGCACTTCCAGCTTACAAAAAATCAGCTTGCATGCATGCACTGCAGGGGCTGTAAATGGCTGTCAGTGGCTGTCCATCATCATTCAAAGGATGTTTTTCTAGGATCTTTTTTCTTCCATCCACCCAAAATGGATTGGTCATTAATTTTGCTCATGTCACTTAAAAGTCTTTGCCTTGGAAAACTGTTCTAGCACTTTTGAATTGAACACTTTGAAGGCCAGATGGGTCCCTGCATCCTGCTTCCAGCGAGCCTGGGTCTGCATCAGCTATTTTAGGGATTTCAGTAAGCCAACTCTGAGCTATAGCAACATCTTCAGCAGGCAGGTCTGAGGGCTACACCTCTGCTCTCCAGAGCATGGTGGATTTTCAAGGATTGGCTTTTGCACTGACAGGAAAAAATGCTGGGGTGTAGAAAGAAAGGGCTCCTCTCAATAATCTCTAAGTGGTAGGTCACCATTTTCCTATTCCATCATTATTTCAACATCTACTTTCTTCTCTGGGACAAAAAAAGCAGCAGCTCATAAATTGATCATTTGAAAGGAAAAAGAAGGAAATGCAGTGAGATTAAAATGTGGACTGGGGTACGTGAAGCAGTGTGTTTCAAGCATTTCGAAATATCTTGCTTTGATTTAATAGTAAAAGATTTACAAACCTTTTTTAGCAGAAATTGACATTCCTCAAGTTCTGGAGAAAAAGAAAATTTATGTTCAGTTTGAAAAAATAAAAAGAAAAAATTCAAAAATTCTGGTTTTCAGACACGGGAGTTAAATTAAGACAAGATTTGGAACCAGAGGAGAAACATAATAAAAATGTTTTCCATTATGTTCCCATATGTGCTGAAAGCCAAATTTCCTAGGTTTTTAACCTGAAGGAGACATGGTAAGTTCACAGTGTCCCAGCCAGTCTGTTATATGAATTCTGAGAAAGAAAAGGATGCTGCCTAGTAAGCAGAACATTCTTACTTCATTGGGGACAAAAAAAAAAAAAAAAAAAAAAAAAAAAAAAAAAAAAAAGGAGTCAAAAAACCTCCTACAAAAGACATATGTTAAGCTTTTGTATGCAATAGGAGACATTTTACTATTTTAAAGGGGGTTATAGTGGCTGAGTGACAAAGATCCATGACTTAGTGAAGAGGCATTTATCAGTGGGACGTCCAAAATATTAGGAGGTTGTGACCTAAAGATTCAGCACCAATTCCCTTTTGTAAAGCGTGGCACTTGCTTTGTTTTGTCTAGTTAAATTGCAGCTGAAAAATTGGTTGGTCCTGCAAAGTTTCTTCCAGTTTCAATGAAAAGCTCTTGCTAGGAGGGTCAGGGCTGGATCTGAGCCCCAGCTTACCTTAAAGTAAGCTGCCAAGTGCTTATTGCTGCTGTTATGCACAGGGCCCTCTTTTATTTTTACGTATAAAATAAAACCACAGCTCCCACCAATGGTCAAGATGCTGGTATCATAACCAGGGCTCTGTCGACCTGTTTAGGCCTGTACTGCATTTATTACAGCTCCTGTGCTTTTCCAGCAGTGGGAATAGAATTCACTTTTCAACTCTTGCTTTTTAATAGTAGCACCAACACATGTCTTATATCAGGGAAATACCCTACTGTTTCCATTCGGCATTATTGTCTGCAACTAAAGATAGTTTTTGTCTTGGTTTGCATTATGGATTTAAACAACTTCATGGAACTAACAAGGAACTGTTTCTCATTTTCACTTCTGCCAGGAATCACAGCCATCAATCTGAAAGTGCAGCCCGAGGAAGATTAGGGGGATCCCACATCATGAACTGAAACACTGGGGAAATATATGGTCATGCACAGTCGGAGAGGTAATGTTAAGATGTAGCTTGAGCAGATACCAAAAAAAATCATTTTGTATTCTATACATTTCATCAGTCCTACAAAAGATGGGGATTTCATACTTCTATCATTCATACTGAACTTGGTGGCAATGGGGTATGTGCTGTAAAACTAGAGTGCTCTGGTTACTCTTTCTATGTCTTCTACAACTTTCCCATGTGTCACCACCACACAGGGAAAGAAAAACCTAAATTTAACTTACTACCTCCCAAAACAAGGAACTGAAATAACTACATCATCACAATAACTTTTTCAGGGAAAAAAAAAAAAAAAAAAAAAAAAAAAAAAAAAAAAAAACTTTAGTTCTTTCTTTTTGAAGATATCCAAATGACGTCCAACTGATGTCTTGCTTGGACAGGACAGCTAAATTTTAATGGATTCGTTGGCTACTTCTTTTCTGCCTTTCTGTGGTCTTAATGACCAAGGATAAGTAGGTAGATCTGATGCTTGGGTGAGCAAATTCTCACGGAACTTCCCCAATTCAGAGGGATAAGTTATTTTTCTTTTTTTCCCCAATGCTATTTCATGCATCATATGACAAGACACATCTGTTCAGTGACTAATACAAAGGGAATATCCCATGCGTGTAAACGGCACAAGCCTGCCTCACACTCAACCTTTCTGAATTTTTTTCGAGGGCTGGTTATGCAATAAATAAATGGGGACAAACTCATCACGAGGAAGGACTTTTATTCGGCTCTGAAAGCGGCACTTTGACTTGGAACAATATCCAACATCAAAATAATAATGAGTGCGTGTTACTGCTAACAGTCCTGGAGACAAGAATTCTCCATGCATCCAGAGCCAGCTTCTCAAGCCCTCTCTCCTTCATATCTTAGCTCTTACATATGGAAAACCCTCAGCAGAGGGGGTGGAGGAAAGGAGTGGGATGGGTTTGGAAGAGTAAATGCCTTGAGATTTGGCTTTTAGTGAACAGGAATGCCGAGCTTCAAAAAACAGCAGTGAGGACCTTTGCTATTTGCTCCTGTGGGATCCTAAGGGATCCTACAAGGAAAGAGGAGAGGAGAGAAGAGGGGTCCTTGATATCTTCATCCTAACAGTGCCAATAAACACCGAACATTTGCCTTTTGCAATTCATGCAGTGTTTCTGTAGGATCTCCCCGTAGGCCACTGAGCAGTCAGCTGAAGTAAGTGGCATTTGGTCTGTGCCATCTGGAGTTGTCAGTTTAATGATGAAGGACTCAGGGAACAATTTAATAAATAAACCTAGCCAGTAGCCCTAGCAGTCCTTGGAGCTTTGCAATCCTTTGAAACAGTTGTGCAATAAAGAGGAAAATAAGAACGTATTGAAAAGGAGTATTTCATCAACAAGAAGCTGGGGAATAAATCAGAAAGAACCATGTACTGAAAGTAATGTATCTGCTAGGTTTGGCTGGACTTTTGGGATTGTTTTCCTTTTTTTTTTTTTTTTTTTTTTTTCCTATTCATAAATTGTTCATCAGCAAATTGTGGTCCGCAGCTCCAAATGGCGCATGACTGCATCATGCCATTAAAGTTTATGAAGCAGTGTCACCAGTGGAACTTGGTTACTTCCACTAGCTAAAGTGTTGGCCTTGTGTATGTTTTTATGACCTTTTTTTATTATTCTTAATTGTTTGATGATGACAGTATATTTCTTCCTTTATATAAGTCACAGGGTACATCTTTTGTTCTCTCTTGAGACAAACTGAAATTCAGAACAGAAGTAATCACAGCCACGGCAGGTCCCTTGGGATAAGGGAGGGGAGTACACACCAGAGAGAGAGAACACTTAAACAGGCTTAGCTCATAGCTGGGCAATCTGCACATGAATCACCATCCATTGCATGAGGAATAGGATCTATGGAGTCTTATCTCCACCATCTCATCCCCTGCAACACTCGATCATTAGGGCAGCTTTGCTAATGGTATGGCAAGAGCAGAAGACAATTTTTTAGTACTAGAAGAGTTTAAGAGCTGTATTGTTTTCCCTTTCCAAAGGTGAGGCAAAAAGTTAAGCACTGAATAATTTCCTCATTACCTCTCTCAAGTAGTTTTGGGAGGCGTGTATCTTCTCTTTACACAGGTGAGTTTTAATGTTCTAATCTGGGAGGTATTTTGACACCCCCTGGCTCAGATAAAGCACTTGCATATGATGACATTTAAATGGAATTTATTGTAAATAATGACTTGCTTTTCTGGACTTGTTTCGAAAGGGGAAATTCTCCCTAAGTGACCATTTCCATTTAAGACTTCTGATTTTCAACCATCTATTTTTAACAGTGTGCAACCAGCTCTAATGATTATCAACCACAAGTTGTAGATTAAGCAACTATGCCATTCCTGTTTTAGCCTTTGACTGAAGCTATAGCGCGGTTTTTACTGATTGGCACTATGGATTTATCCTGCTTAAACACTCCTTTGAAGCACGCAGGCAGTCTTTACCGCGTCAGTGGAAAGATGAGGGTAATATTGTGAATGGCCGGGTTCCAGTTCTTCATAACTGAAGCCGTGGGATGATCGCCTTTTGTTTAAATGTCAGAGGATCATAGATGTCAAAGACGAGAAACGGCCTTTTAGATCATCAAATCTGCATCACAGCATGGAAGTCATAGAAATCCGAGGCAAGAGTAACGCAGGGCCAGCATCAGTGTTATCCCATTAGAGTGACTCTGAATTAGCAGTTCTGACTGATATCCCAACCAAACACAACTGATAGAGGGCCACATGGCATGAGGTATTCACTGAAGAATTTTACTGAACAACACATATGGCCATATTTTATATTTCACGGTTAAAATAATACGAACTATGTAAGGAATTAACTTGAAGAAGCTTTGGAGGCCAAGCTAATCAAAATTCTTTAAAGTATAGGCAATGAACCATAACCTGGATATAAAATATTTCCCAATAGCTGTTATAATGCAACCAGCTGTACTCTGATTCACTCGCACTGATTAGCTGTTACCCTGAAAATAGCTTTAGGATTGGTGCTACTGCTGATGAAGGAAAGGACTGCTTTTGGTACAAACCAGCATGGCTCCATTGGCAGCAACAGAACTGCATCCACTTCTACCAGCTGAGAATCCAGCCAGTACTTTTTTAATATTAATACTGTTATGTAACCGGGAACAACTGATACACCCTTTTCCTTTATCTTGCTAATTACAAGCCAATCGTACCTCTATATCCTTGGATTCCTGGGCAGTGCTTAAACTCATAGTGGTCAAAGAGTTTACTAGCTAGATTGCACGGTTCAATTTGCTTCAAGAGAATTAAGACCTAAAGCAGCACTGTGAGCTTGCAGAGTTCTCCTGTCCCTGTTTGAGAGATTGCAAAAAGAAAGCTCTGGCGAGCGTAGTTGACTCGGTTTGTGATTTCTCTGGCAGAGCAGGAAAGAAAAATTATTCTTCCTGACACCTTAGTTTACCCACCAGATTAGCCTCTCTCTCTTTCTTTCTCCAATTATTGTATTTTTATTTTTTTTTCCATGGGTTAATTTTTTTTTTTCATTTTGTGTTCTTTTATAAATGTGCTTTGGCAGGAGTTGTGATTTTTTGGTTAGTAATCCACTTATTTTGTGGTTTAGAAAATATCTCAAATAACAACTTGGACACGTTGTTGACTGTCATTGTTGGCTGCTCGTGTGGCATGAGGAACATGCAAGGAAACACGTCCTTTCATGTTCAACCCCTACATCACAAACAAAGCAATGATCTGCTTCCTACCATGTATCTAACTGTATATAGCTTTAGGTTTGGAGAGGGGACTGCAAATGTCACGTAAAAATGCAGGTATATAACCCTGACAGATAGATATATCCACAAACATATGCATGTTATTATGTATTTATCTATTTCTGCCTTTCTATACATGTAGATGCATATCTCTGTCTTCGCAATCAAGCATAAAAAAGTGCACTTATTTTCAGACGGAGGTACATTTGTTCCTATAAATATGTTTGCCTGTTGTCTGCATTTTCATATACTGCAGCTGCCACGTAGCTCAACTATTGGTTAGATATAAGCTCACTTTTTCTTTCCGTTCTTTTCTGTAAACTTATGAACTGATGGGAGCATTTTTTTCATAACCCATAGATTAAGTCAATATGCCTTTGTCTCAGGGACGAGGGAAAAAAGCTGAACAAATAGCAGCTGTCTTTCAATAAAATGCATATGATGGCCGTAGGATGTTTGAGGATGTCAAATTTCATTGGACATAACAAGTTTATTTGCATACGTTTATTAATGTTTGTGGTTACCAGAATAAAACTTGTGCTGAAGACGAAGGCTAAACTCTTTGAGAGCAGATGTATCATATAGTTGGAGTAAGCTCGTTGTATATACTTATGGTAGACTCCATAGGTCCCAGTCAAGATCTTGGCTCCCTTGTGCTAGGCACTGCATAAACAATTTGTGAGACTGACTCTTCTCCAAGGAGCCTAAATAGGCCAGGGAAATAGTATGACAGAGGAAGAATTATTAGTTCCTTTCCACAAATAGAAAAACAGGCAGAGGATGAGGAAATGGCTTGCCAAAAATCATGTTGAGCTAGGGTGACAACCTAGATTCCCCAAGTCCCAACCCAACCCTTTAAAACAGAAGATCAGAGGAAATGGGTGCATATACCTCTATAAAGTGTAAGTTTGGAATCTCAGATGGGTTTTCGGTCATCTCAGGTTATGGGCTTGGAGACCAACAGAATTTGAGTGGGGACAGAATGTGAGGGATGTAGAAGTAGTCAGGTTTTATCGGTCTGTTGGAAAAAAAAAAAAAAAAAAAAAAGAAGAAGCCCAAATATTATTAATGGCAGCATCATTGTTGAACACTGCCTGAATAGAGACCGCAGAACTTTAACCACGCTTTCAAACCGCTGTCTGCACAGGACATTGCAGACTGTTCCATGGAAGGCACGCAGCCACCCGGCATTAGACCTGCTTCACTTCCTCACTCGGTACTTACCCATCAAAGCTATCATTCATGTTAACAGGTAACAGGGGAACCTCAAGCCTGAATTCGTTATGAAACCCTTGGAACTGAACCAGCCTGGACAACCAACCTTCTGTTCAGCTGCTTCGATGTACATTTTTATTAGGGAACCAGTCTACAAAGTGATTCATAGGTTGTCTTCCCTAAGCCTGCAGTGATCGTCACAATGGGTTCTTGCTTTTTAACCGCATTCACTTACGGACTGTCATTCGAAGGCTAATAAATCTGGCTCCAGTCACCAGACTCTGCGGCATACATTAGACAACTGGAGGGCCTAAACTGTTCAACCACAGTCTTGTTTGGAGGCTGTTTTGAATGATGATTTTCCATTATTACAGGCTTTGCTAATTATTTAGTTTTATTGCAGTGATGCTAACAAGGCCCAGTACTGCAGTGGGACAACACTAGGCAAACACACAGTAAGGAGTCTGTGCCTGAATCATGCCTAAGTACTGTAACACACAGTGAACTCTCACAAATGAATAGAGGGCTGGAATGTTTATAGGACATTTTAGATCCAGTCAGACCTCACTGTGGGTCCTCTAAGAGATCGTCAGCAGAGGTGGCAAACTTCGCTTCAGCAGATAAAACTCTTAAGATTCAGAAGGAAAGCTTTCAATGTGGTCTTGAAGAAAATCCTTACGTTAGGTGAAGTTAAGTTAGCTGAATATTGTTCTTTCAGTTCTCCTCTATATGGAGACTGGTTTTAATATCACCCTCTTACAGATTCTGAAAGCTTTTGGGCACACACAGGTCTTGTTAAGTTGTTAAATATTGGAAGTCTTGAGCATTACTCCTGCCACTAATGGCCATTTTTTAAAAACAGATAACAAGAGGGTGTTAAGCAGTGTTTTCGCTTGAAACCCCTCTCCCATGTCTCTTTCAATGGAGTGCTTCTCAGGAGGTCAGGAAAGCACAGGGAAGTGAGAAGTGTGTAATAAAAACTTCCTATGATTCCCTGAAATTAATAGCTTACTGATGCAGGTCACGGTAGTCCTTATGCCAAGAAGATGAAACAAGACACTGAAAGTGTCAGAAGGATGTTCAGCAAATACTCCTCAAACATAAAATTAAATAAAATAAGAAGTCCTAAGGACAATATTCAGAAAGATAACCAGGATCCTAACTTCTTGTGGGTGCTATGTACCTATTTAAATCTCCTACATCCAATATTCACCCGACCACCCCTCAGAAGAGTCATTTTACTAATGCTGCTCAAGCTCCATATTAATAACTAATTTTAGGCTCTGAAGTGAAATGCCTGTATTAGGAGCACAGTTACCTTTTTCTTCTCTGGCCGAGTGCAGTTTCTCAATCACTCAACATTTCTCTCCTTATGCTTTTGATGAATTCTATTGGGCACCTTAAAATATGTGTTGTTCTAAATGGTTTGGGTTAAATTCAGCACTGAGAGACTCCGAGGAATAGCACAGCATCTGCAGGGATGAACTGGGTGAAGTCAAGTGAGCTATTGCACTGCAGAAAGGCATTTCAGGTTTCGTACAGAAGTTCAAACAAATATTGTGGTTGTCGTCATTTATTGTAGAGGGATGCTGGGGAACAGAGGGGAGAAGTAACTGGAAGTGACTGAAGAGGCAGAGCTTAGAACTTCTGACATGGAGCTTGACGACCAAACCACCATAATATCCTTTTTTTCCATGTAAATAACATCTGATGATGAAGGCGGTGGAATTTTACAGTGGTTTGTAAGCAAACTAGATTTTCAGGTTCAGTAACATTGCAGATCAGTAGTTGCTGTTTCAGTTCCCAGGTTAATTTTATGGAATATTTTGCATTGTGCCAGACTTTAATTAATTCCAAATGATTTCTGCTTTCTCTTACTTTTTTTTCCCCCTCCTTTCGCATGTTACTGTCTTACAAAGGAACTAAACTCTCAATTTTCTCTAAGACCGGTAATTATATGCATAAGTGATCAGAAATCTCAACTATTTTTCTGCAAACCAATTACAGACATTTAGGATAAGGGTAATTCGCTTCCTTAAAAATACGTTAAAAACTCATTTACATAAAAGTAAATGAAATAACATTGTTAAAATACTAAAAAGAAATTTGGAGGCACAATTCTAGAGGAGACAAAAACCTTCCTGGTTTTTCTCATAACATTTTCAGACCATGTTTTCTAATATATCTCAAGGAATTGTGACGTTTTTTCAAAGCAAACTGCTTCTGGTACATCAGGTTCTTAAACTAAATAGCTTGCTTGCAAACTGCCTTGGATGAAGCACTTTGTACTTTCAGGATATGTTCTTCGCATTCCTTTTTTACTAAGAATGCTTAGGGTAAAAATCAGTGTCATGGAGACACTTCCTACAGTGCAAGGTTGAATTTTCAACATCTTTAGCTAGCCCTTACTGGTATCCACTTAACCTAAGGTAGACAGTGCCATCTAAAACATCCGAGCACGTGAACCTGTTCTCTTTTGCACTGGACAGGTAGGGCTAAAGTGAAGACGAGCACTTGTAGACAGGGAGATTTGCACCAGCATCTCTGCAAGCCCACTGAGAATAGCCAAAATGACTACAGATGATTTTTAGTTCCCTGCTGTGGAGGGCTAAAGAATGCTTACAACTTCCGCTTGTTGCGAGTTGGCCCGTGCAAGAAAAATTGTCTTCCATCTCCCCACTTCATCACAGCATTAATCAACCAGCGCATTGTTCAGAATCTCCCTCTTCATTGCCTCCTCGGCCCTGCAGCTTGTTTTAATCACACGTTAACAGGCTCAGATTTATGAAGCTCCTGAATCACAGGGTCCCTAAGCAGTGGGTTGAAGAAGTTGCTGGGGCATTTCTCAGGGGCAAAGCTCTCACCCTGCCCTTGTGTCAAGAGCATCAGCAAGCATGCTGGGTCACTCCTCTCATCCCATAGGGGCTCCTTTGGGGCTGGAGCATTCGGATATATCTGCAGGAGGAGCCCAAGGGCTCTGCCAGGCTGCTGAGAAGTCACGAGCCATGGGGATGTCTCATACTCTGGGTTTTTGGGATCACAGACCTACGAACAAGGGGGTCAAGGAGTTTTGCTGAAGGTGGTGCCACAGGGTTTCTGGGCTGCCTGTGCTCTTCTCTCCATTTGCATTCCCGTCTTTATCACGCCAGTGATTTCCTTTGCTTGCCTCATTTGTAATAATGATAACATTGTAAAAGCCTGCCCTTTCAAAGAGCAGGAGCACTTTGAGTCACAGACCTGCTCTGTGAATCAGAGCCCTTTTCTTCCCTTCCAATGCTGTCTTCTTCCCATCCTGCCTCCCTGTTCAGGAGCCCTGCCAGGTCCCCAGTGACAGCGTGAAGCCTTTCTTTAAAACAAGACTTAAAAGCGACAAAGAACAGAAAAAAAAAATCAGCAAGCAAAGGCTACAAAAGCAAAGCATCGCCGCCTTTTTGTGCGCATCCTCCCCCCTTCCCCCCCTGGGAGGCAGGAGCGGAATAACCAAAGTAAATGCATGAGACTTTAATTCGAACAAGTTGCTGGCATGGCTTGGGGCCAGCGCGTCCCCCCCCTGCGCCGGCTCCCAGGCCCCCAGGAAAAGAGCAGGGCGGGGGTGGGGGCTGAGTCAACAGCTCGGATGCACTTTCTCAGCAGTCAGCTGGGAAGCCCGTTTGGGTTAGTCTATGTGAGTGGGACTTGTGTTTCTTCGTATCGATCTGTTTTGGATACCAGGCACCAGTGTTTTCACATCCCGTCTTTGAACCGGGAGGCAAGAGGGGGAAAAGGGGCTGAGGTGAAGGAGAGTGCAGAGCACGGCGCAGATGTCGCAGAGAGGGATCAGAGCTGAATACAGGAGAGCCAGAAAAGGAGGAGGAAAGAGGAGGTGAAACTGCAAGGTGCAGGGCTGCAAGGCTTGGTGGCTCGGGCAGGTAGCAGTGGCCGGGAGCTGGGGACCATCCGGCTGCGTGCGCCAAGGAGAGGCAGGCTGTTCACTAGAGATTGAGCAAGAAGGAGAAGAGGACAAAGGATAAGTGGATGATGCAGCAAGGGACCAGTGGGGTGACGCACTGGTGGGGACAAAAGACAAAGCATCGCTGTATGCAGATGGAGGGATGGGCAAAGGACACAATCGTCAGGCCCGGAGTTGTTATAAACATCCTGCCGAGAAAGAATCCTGCTTTTTTCAAATCTCTCGGTCTGAAACTGTTCCAGCTAACCTCTCTCCAAATAACAAATACGGTAATGGATGTTTACCCCTACTTCCCCCCCATACACACACACGTTGTCAATCATTATTTTGGCTAAACAGTTTTATGACTATTCCCCCTTCCCCAAAGTCATGTTTATTATTACAGCTAAACACTGACTTTTCTAATAGCCTTTTTATACATCCTTTTAAATGTCTTCTCTAATAATCCAAAGAAACTTCTCATAAACTCCCCCTTAGTGGGAAAGGGGCAAGATTGCCTGGGCAGATTAACCAGGCACATTTTCACTGCTCTATGTATTTTACAGAATGTGGTCTCTAATAGCTAATGCAGGACTCAAAAGCCATGGGCAGGATTTTCACTAGATATTAAGCTGCTAAGCTTGGTTACTATCAACATTTATGTGTTTATTTATTTATTTGGACTGAAATAGCACCTTGCTTTTTTATTATTTTTTATTTTTATTATTTCCTTACAACTTTCCAACAATGAAAAGTGTTTGCTTATAAATCCATGCGTAAGAGATCTGAACATCTAGTGCTTCAAAGCACGACCATGTAGTCTTCTTTCACATCACACCGAACAGTAAGTCACAGAAGTTTAGCCAATGACTTCAAACTCACTCACGACTGTTTGCAGTCTTCAGTAGGACTAATTATCCTTGTTTTTCCTACATCAAGTAACATTAAATAGACTTTTTTTTTTTTTTTTTTTTTTTTTTTTTTAGAGGGAGAACATCCTGAAAGATTCAGCCACACAATACGGATGCAAATCTAGTGTTCAATAAGAAAGCAAGAACAGGGAGAATTCAGCAAGCCTGGTTGCAGTCCACTCAAAGCATCTTGTAGGTCAGGGGCGATCTCTCTCTAAAAGAACCTGCTTCTCTCTTGCTTCATACCATGTGGAGCCACTTGTACTCATAAAAACTGCTGCCTCAGTTTGAGTAGAAACTGCCCACATTCTGTGTTCATAAGCCTGACAGTGTATTTCCTGCCAGAGGTTAATAGCAAGGCACTAACCTACATGCTCAAAAATTGCAATTACTCTGTGAGGTAGAAGAAATCAGAGTTCTTCATCACGGGCAGCTTTGCTCCACAGTGAGAACTAAAGGTTCAATTAAGTTTGTGGTCATAGAGATGCCATCAGTCTCTAATCACATCCTGTTTTGACGCTAAATGTGTTTTGTTTTCCAGTTCTGGGAGCTGTGCACTCAAATCCCTTAGATTAGGCATGTTGTTTGTTCATGTATCCTTTGAATATTTGTATAGAAGATTTCCTTTTGATGAAAAAATAGTAATAGTAATGATGATACCTGCATCTTAGATACTGCTTCCTACATGGAGAGTTACAATTGTTTGATGATGCAGTTAAAGTGTCTTTAAACAAGTCACTGCTTTAGACTTCTGTTCCCCAGGGCCACAGTGCACAAATCAATGTGCAGGCTTATGCTGCAGCAAGAGTAGCTCAGGTTAGCTATTTGGAAAAACATCCTAGCAATAAAGAAACAAAGTTTTTGAAAGAGCTTAAACTTCACAGACATTTTCAAAGAATTTATTGCTTTTCAAGTGCAATTTCCAGACCAAGCAGTCTTTATGAACAGGCCTTACAAACTGCTTTTGGAAATAACATGGGCAAAACAGCTCCTGTCTTGGAAGAGGGTAGTGGTCAGTGACCTAGAGTTCACTTCTGACTCTGCTTCTATGAATATCCCCACTTTATGCATGGGAAATTAAGACAGAGAGCGGTGAAAGGCCATATCCAACGTCATGAAGCAAAACTGCAAGTAGAACTTAGGTCTGTTCTCTGCGGGGGCAAGCTAAAAAATAAGAAATAATAAAAAAATAAAAAAAAAAAAAAGGAAAGAAAGTAAATAATAGGTTCATTATAGGCTTTTTCTGCCTCTAAGTTTGAGACTTTCCTTCATTGCTTCAGCATTTGAAAGGAACCTTTACCTGCTGTTCAAGAGTAGACCAATTTCTCCAGACCAACTTACCTTCTGTCTTATCTCATCAAAAGCTCCTTGTATGGACCAGAGTGACCATGTGTGGCCAGAGGAATGCCTGTTTCTGGGCCACTTCACCTGCACTTGCTCAACAGATAGTGTGTAGCATTTGTGCAGTACCAAGTCACTCCAGCTCTAGGTGATTTCCACTGTCACAGCAGGAAGGAGCTGCCTGAAGATGGGTGGTTTGGCCCATACAATTCTTCCTAAACCAATAACATTTATTTGATTCTTTCAGATTTTTTTTTAGCACTTTTGAAAAGTAATTACAAATTGCAGAAAGTATACACTGAACAATTAAGAATTAGAAAGGAATATTGGTCATTACAATAGTGGTGACGACCATTCACTTTGAAATGATTGTGGCCCAAGATTGAAACCAATTGCAATAGCAAAGCAAATTTTATTCAACACTGTACTTATTTTGAGGTTACAGTCACTGTCCTCCTCTAATTTTAACATTCTTTAGTATTCAAGAACTTGAAAAAGTTAGTGTTGGTTTTGAACTGGGTTTCAGCCATTAAAACACAAGGGGTATTGGTGAGATTCTCAGCTACATGATTAGTTAGAGACTGTTTCTCCTTATGTTACCTTCCTTATGTAGCCAATCCTGGCATTAGTGTGCAGCTTATCAAGAGTTTATTGTTGGTATCAACCAAATCTCCTTCCCACTGAATCCAGGATTCTCTTGAATTCGGAGGGAAGAGCAAGAGTATATTGCACGTAATTAGCCTGTGGATGAAATTCTTACTGAGATAAGCCTGAATCAAACCCTGGGTCTGTTCACCCCTAAATGTAGGGGGGAAAGTAAAAAGAGAGGCCCAGGCTAGTGTCCCACACTGGATCTGGTTTCCCATCTAAAAAATGTAAGCACCCATTTAATGTGCTAAATCAGAAAAGTCAAGGCTTTGCGAATGGTAGAAAATTCTTTTTAAACTTTCTTCTCTCATTTTTCTTACAGAAACTTGAGTTTTAAAACTAAATTGAAAACACTCAGAGAAAACATTTGCCCTAATTTTTCATGTTTACACCAGAAAACAGCAAATCCAGTTTTATCTGCAAAAAAGTAGCCTCAGCTTTTTGTCAAAAAATAGTAATCAGAATTGAAGTATAATCATTTTTTTCTGCAAAGTCATAACTTTCCATGGGAAGACCTCCAAATTCCATTTAAGGGCATGTCTAGATTCTAGACAAATAACACAGATACACAGAAAAGCTTTAAACTAGCTCGCTCCAGTACCACTAAGAGTTTAGTACTGGCAATATCAACTCAGCATAGACTACTCTACCCAATTCTCCAACTGGAATCAGCTACATGCACAAGCTCCTATTAATGCCATGTTGGATTGTGGCTCTGAGCCTTTTTTTCCTTTGCCTTTGGCCAATATCTTTGGGAAAACATTAATGAGCTCAGCAATAAAAATGCAGGTCCCATTCTATCTTCACTACCAGATGTTTGGGGTGAACACAGCCAGCGAGGAAAACTTACGGTCTTCACTGCTGGGGAGCTTTATTCTGCACCTGGTCTCTCCTCTGCAGCTTCAGGATGGGGAAATCTGTAGAAGAAATGAACCACCGGCTTCATTTGCTTTGTAACAGGGAGCAGCCAAGGTCCCCTGTTTTGGGGACTCTGAACTCGAGTGATTTGTAGAGCATCAGGCGGGAAGTGTGTGAGGAAAGCTGAGCACAGGGCCCAGATCTCTGCCACCTAACAACAAAGTGATATTTTTCTCTGTGCAGGAAATTGGATCTCAGTCTTTAGAGGCAAGACAGTCTAGAGAGCAATTGCCTCTCTCCTGGGCGGGCATATGCCAGTAAGTGTTGGCATTAGGCACAAAGAGAAAAGGACAAGAGATTTTCCTATTGACCTTTGCAAACTTGAAAAAGGCTCCCATTGGTAATGCTAAAGGCAACATACATTATTGTTCAAAAGAGAAGTGCCTCTAGCAAGTTCCTGATGGATAATAGTGGTGTTTACTTAAGGAAACTGGGTAATCACAAAGGTTATTTTTTATTGGGTGCCATCCTTTTTAGCATCCTCGTACACAGCCGACGTCAATGTGTGCCATTAACAATGACTTGTAAAAGGATACAGCAGTTGCTAAGGAAACCTCTGTTGCACAGGAGCTAAACAAATAACAGCAAATTAAACAGGGAGCAGAGGCCAAGAAGGGCCTGATTCTGCAAAACTTTACCCATGCAAGCAGTCCTAGGCTGCAAAAACTCGTCTTGGGAGTTTGCTAGGAGATGTTCGACCACTCACTTGAGAAAAAGTTTGGAGATGCAGGTTGCTCGTCGGAGACTCCTCAAACTTTTGTACATTCACAAAAGCAGTTCAAAGGCAGCATACAGTAGAAATAGCAGACAGCTATTTCTGGCCTCTGAATATAATTAATTGTCATTTGAAAGCATCCGTGTAATCTTTGTTGTGATATTAATTTCACTGAGAGATGCTAACAGGAAAGGCTGAGGTACATGGCCTTCAAACAACCATCCATTAATCTTCAGGAAGGGTATGGCAGATGGGACACCTTTAAGCGTTAATGGGACGCATCCTCAGGACAAACCCAGGTATCCCTGTGCGCTTCAGAGAGTCTGAGGGATTTTCAGGGAAGGTCTGTCTTGGTGGTAGGGGTTGCAGCTTTGACTTAAGGGCTGGGTGGGATAAACCAACAGGACCTGTACTTGCAAGACCCAAAAACAGCAGGCCAGCTTTGCAGGAGTTCTGCAGAGATGCTCTGAAATCCTTTTGCCTGTGAAAGAGAGACAAGAATATTAGTCCAGCAACAACTTTCCTCCATGAAAATCCTGTTTTTTTTTTTTGTTTTGTTTTGTTTTGTTTTGTTTTTCAGGTGACAGGTAGTTTTCTCTTCATGGTGATGAGATGAGATGACCACAGGAAGACACAACCACCATGACGCAGCCACTTAATAGCTCCTCGTGCAAAAGGTTCTGCAGCACCTCCAGGTCATTCATCACCCACCACATAAAAACAAGGTTTGGAACAAAACCCATGAAGGTATAACTTGAAGGCTGTGGAAACAAGTGGGTTGGATAGGATGGTGTAGCCCTGCAATGGCAGATATTTGGTACCTGCATCCAGATTAAAAGTATATGGTCTTATATCTTTTGGAATTTAACATCAAAAGGAGCATTTCTCTGCAGAAAATACAAAGCATCTGACAGGGAGGAATAGTGTCATTCCACTCAAGGGAGTTAAAGCAGTTTATTGAAGTTGTGATTTAAAACTAGTGTAGTTAAAGGGTTGCAAATTGCTGAGTAAATGTTGATTCTTCAACTTCAATCAGATTTGTTTCAGTTCAGTTCAAGCCAGGAAGGAGAATATTTAGCCTATGCTGGGCTAAACCACTGCAACCAAAATAAAAGTGACCATTGTAAATTTGTAGCAGTGAAGTAAACCAATGTGAAAGTCTGTGAGTAGACAGATTTTTAGAGGAAAGGACTCTCTTTTATACACATTTTCATTGAACCCAGGACAATGGGACCAGGATTACAGGGTGTTACCATGATACAAATGAGACACAGTATTAAGAAAAACAAGTGTTACCATAGAAACAGCTGATAAATGGGCACATACAAAAAATTTGCCCTTAATTTGCGTGTTTAAATGGGAGGGGAACTATTTTGATCCTGCTTAATTGCAGCTGATCCTATTTAATTGCATTTTTTTTTCTACCAAATCCAACAGAGTGGCACAGCAGCAGGATAAAACTTCAGTGGTCTGTACTCTTACCTCCTGCCATCAGGAAACTGAGGCAAGGAGAGATGACTGGGCTAGCTCCCACCAGCAATGTGGACTTATCCTTGCCTCAGTTTCACTCATCCACAAACATAAAGCAGGCAAGTGAAAATTTAAAAAAAGGCCTGAGGGAAAAAGCATCAGTTGCCCACTTCCTTTGCTTGAGTGGGAATAGGATCGGGTCCTATGCTGCGGAGAAGGGGGGTCGCCTTTTCCTGTTTGTCCTTTGCAAGGTGCTAATGCTGATTTTAAGGTCGCGGGAGAAAGAGCTCTGCATTTAGCAAAGCGGAAAAACAGCAGCTAAGTGTGGAGAATCGGAAACCTGATTTGAATAAGAGTAACCAGATTGTAGGAACTTTAAATAGAATGGCAACTAATGTAATTAAAATGAAAAGGTTCAAAGCACATTAAAGGGCATTAATATGCAATAAGGAAATTCTTAACTTGCTATATCTTCAAATACACAGTCCTGAAGGTGAAAGGAGCAGTGCCCATGAAAGCTGTTCTTTCGGGGAGGGCAGTGGGTTCAGCGCATGAGAAAGGTTCAGTTGCAAAAGCCTTCCGTGGAAAGTTTGGTTATTGCAGGGTGTTTAGTGTGATAGAGCCATGATAACAAGTGCTAGGCACACTCACACCATGGCACAGATTCACGTGTGAGCTGAAGCAACCTTTATCTTACAGTGTGATGCACTGTCCTTCAGCCTCTCAAGGTCTGCCAAGGCAGATAAATGTGTATAAATAGAACAGAAAAAGGGCCAGACTGGTTCAGTAGCCCAGTTGCCCTCATAAGCTGCCTCCTGTAATGGCTGGTACCAGTTGCTTCAAAAGAAAGCGTGTTCTGCAGTGAACAGCTCTGAAACAACCAGCCTTCAGGGAATTTCCTTCCCAGACTCCCTTGTTAGATGTTAGCTTAAGTCCTTATACCAGATTATGGCCCTAAATATAGCTTCATTTCAGAAGCAGATTGTTTTATTTTAGCAGTAGAAATGGATGACATTTTTTTGGACTGTGAAACAGCATTAATAGCATCACTATTCTAACATTTTTCAAAGCTTCAGAAAACTAAATGAAAAATTCCCATTACATATTATCCTTTCTACACTGAAAGGATTAAAACCAGCTAGTCAACACAAGCCCTGCACGTCCTAATTAGCTCCTTTTCTTGTAGCTTTAAATGATTCATTTAAGCTCCCTGCATAAATACACATTTCACTTAATGGAACTGGAATTTTGCCATGGATACCACTCAAAGCAGGATTACACCTCTGTGCATCGGAGTAGCTGGGCAAATAGAAACTCCTGAAAACTCCACAAAGATAGCAACAAATGCTTGGAAGAGTAACAGAAAACAGGAGCTGATAGATGGCAAATGCTCCTTGTTGGGACCGAAATATTTTTGTCTGGAGGTGTCACAGTCACCACTGGGTGGGGAGGCAGACCACACGCACTCACTCGTACCTACACACAGCCTTTGAATATTCTCACAGGAACTATTCCCAAGCATATGCTGAACAGATTAGGTTTTACACAGTGTGTCCCACCTACAGTAACTGCCATATGCCAGATCTCCCAAATTAAGGACTTATATTTCTTTTGCACGATGACAACGCAACTTGTTCTCCTGCAGGAATCCTCATATTCCTGCTCAGGCTGTTGCCTAAGAAAGCTGCTAGACATTTTTTTGGACCTTGCATTTGTCAAGAGCTGCTAGGACATGCTGTTTTCCCAGTGCTGGTGTTTTAACTCAGACGTGCTGTGTGCTAACTTGCTGTTTTAACTATAGAGACAGAGTTCTCCTTCTTGAGCCTTACAGGAGTGCAGCTAACTGTATACCTCTTGAGTATTTTTGTATGCAGTATGGTTTTTTGACTTGTGAAAGGGAATCTTAAAAAACAAACAACAACAACAACAAAAAACAGTTCCCAGTCCCAGTGGGAGTTGTTTCGTACTGAGATAAATATATAGGCATGACAACAGAACATGTATACCCATTGTAGCTACCTTCTAGGTATTGATGTTGTTACAGCATAAAAGAACTCCAGTTTTAATCCCACATAATGGAAAATGATCCTCCCAGGGATAATACTTAGGCAGGGACCATAACAGTCCATCCACAGCATCTTGAAAATAATAGCCTCATGGTTGAAACCTCTGCTCTGGGGTATGCAAGTGCCTTGCAGTCTGTTTTGGACAGCAGTTTTCTCCAGAAAGGACAGCATTTCCCAGACTAGAAAATATCTTCTTGCTACAGCAGGGAAATTTCTCCTTCCTCTTCCCCTCAGTTTTGGTTCCTTTACTGGAGCTCTCACTAAATCTGAATCGGGCAGGAATGACAGAGAGAGGCTGTGATCAGTGAGAGAGAAAAGAGGCCCAGGCACAGTGCTACAGTGCGTGCCACGAGTAGAAGAAGGAGGGATGTGTCTCAGCATTAATAAATGACAATGAATCAGCAGTGATGGGAGAGATCTTTGGCTGATGTACATCCATGGAGCTAAGTCAGCGAGTGGACCCAAAGGCGTGACTCCACATACACTGCTATTTCTGTTATATCTGCATCAGGTCCTCTGCATAATTTTTAGCAGTAAAACTGATTTTCTACTTCTCTCAATTTGCCTGCTAAAGCTCCCATTTTATTATGTAATTTCATTGTCTTGAAGCAAGAGATGAATCCCAACGATTTTCATTCTCCTCCAGCTGCTATTTGCTATTCTATAAAGGAAAGCCAAAACCCAAACACAACCCAGATGCTAAAGTGAATTCTAGAGACTCTGATAGGATTCAATATTATAGTTTTTAGCTGAGAAACCAGAATATTCTGAATCCAGTGATGGAAAAGTAACTGAAACCATTTCCAAAGGGAGGCACAATAACACTAAAAGAGTGGGTAACTAGGAAGTTTTTATAATTGCATCAATTACAGAGATGACCACAGTCCATTTTGCATTTGAAATGAAGTGAAATAAATGTTCTGGGCACAAAAATCATCACATACTGACTTATTACTTGATATGAAAGAAATATTTGGCCCTGATGGCTTTACGGAAGTCTATTTGGGAGTAGTTGGGGTATTTGTCCTGCTGAACAGGAATCTAAGTGTATCTTTCGTAGCCTAACGTGTAAGGATATAACATCGACTGGCCTGAAAATGAAGACTTTTCAGTGTCATATAAAGGAATGACCTGGATTTTACTGAAACTACAGAGATTTCAAAGGGAACGTATTTGCTACTAATCAAAAGCCCGGACCATAAGTAGGAATCTTATGCAACAAAGTAATTAAACCAAATTCCTCTGGGTCCCTTACGTCCCACCAGGCAGGAGCTTTCATTTTAATGAGCTGTGTTTGTCGACCAGGGGGCTGTGGTGTGTAATGCCACAGGAGTCAACGGGTCGCTGTCGTTCATGCCAGCCAAGAGCGTGTCCCTTCTCGGTGACACCGGAGGGTGAAGTGACCAGGCTGGAACAGAGAGCAAGGCAGAAAATGTCAGTGGAAGAGAAAAAGTGGCAGAAAATGTCAGTGGAAGAGAAAAAGCTGCAATATTAAGTCTTGATTTTGACATGGAAATTTTATGTCATTCAGCTTATGGGGACTCTGTATAGAAACCTCGGTGGGAATATAGTACTTTGACAATTGCAGGGTACTGCTCACCAGGTGGAAAATAGGTTCATCGGCCTCGTGTTTTTAAGTCTCACACAACTGTGCCTTGAATGAGCCCACTCCCTTCCAATGACCTTTCTTGCAGCATATTTTGGATATTAAGAAGAGCTGGATCTGGGGCAGAGCAGTTCATCCCTCAAGCCAGGAAGCTGAGATGCAGCCAACTCAGAGGAACTTTTTTTTAACTTTTTTTTTTTTTTTTGGACTGTGCACATTGCCAAAAGATTAGAAATGACAATCATCAACACGAACGAGAGCCAGGCTAGGACAGGGCTGCCTGCAATAACAGAGGGAGCCACTCTGACAGTGCTGGAAATGCTCCTTCAGGGTTCACGGAGGCCAAGGGGTTCTCAACCCCTTTCGTAGGGTGGATGATGTTTTAGTGCTGAGATTCTCTGGTGAGAACATGATCCCACGGACCCCACCTCTCCTTCCATTGGAAAGAGAGGCAGCTTCAGCAGTTGCTTACGTGGGAAGTGACGGTAATGGGAGAGAATTGAATGTAGCTTTAGCTGCCTTTAAATGATTTAACAGCTGGATGTAAGGAGATGTGACTGCCACTAAAGTTGTTCCATTGGTTTCAGGAGCTGGACTGGCTTCCAAGCAAGTAATAATTTAAGGGCTTATATATGGTGTTTGTGGGAATCCCAGACCTGAGCACCAGTTTGGGACAGTTGCCTTCTTAAGGCCCCAGTGAGAAAGGGAGGTGCAGCCAGCCCCACCATGCCCCCAGGAAAGTGAGGGCATGATTTGAAGCTTCAATGACATAGACTTTGTCATGTTCACAGTTTGATTTCACATGAACTGTCGGGGAGAGAGTCCAGCAGAAATACCATTTCAAACTTTCTCTAGCACTACAGGCCACAGGGAAACAAGGTGGTGCTCCAGCAAACCTTTTGCTTGAACCATGGCCCTTTTTATATTAGCTTGTAAGTCCCAAACTGCACAAAACCCTCCTTGTTAATATGCATTTAAGTAAGTAGAGCTTTCAACCAAACGTCTAAGAAAAATTGGGTGCTGATCCAAAAAAAAATGCTGGGTGTTCATGGGGGAAGAAGTCCTGGAACAACTAATAGTTAATGAGTTCATTAGAAACGCTTCTGGAACAAGTGTACAAAGAGCACAGTGCAGAGGGAAGAAAGCATACAACTGAAGTTTTCATAGAAATCTGACTTTTTTCTTCAGAAAAATATCTTTGCATTTCTTGCATTTCTCTTTTATAAATTCCAGCTCCGTCCATTCCTTCCGGTGTGGGTAATCACAGAGCTTTGTGTTATGCTTAAGAGTTCAGAAATCTTTGTCCTTGTCTAAACTTTGCACTACAGGCCTTGTTTATGAGCTGTCTGGAGAGGATCTGAGACTCAATGGAGCATTGTTCAATAAATAATAAAAGCCAGACACAAGTAGGTTTCTTTTATATGAGGCTTCTCCCATAGGAGATACTATATAAAAAAATCTGATGTATAAGAACATGGATTCTTCCTCTATAGCATATAATTTAAACTCATCAAATTAACTAGCACTTTGACATTGTGTCACTTGAAGTGATTTGTAACATCAGATATGAAACATAAAGGCACTTTTTAAGACAGGACCTTGTTGTGATTTAGATTCTTTTATTATCATGCCAGAGGAAGCTGTAATTCATTTCTGCCCCTGTGATATACAAGTGGCACTTTGCTTCATGTTTAATAACAAAAGAATTAAACAGGCCGCCCTGGCCCACCTCACTTGTGCTGAAGAGTCAGATTTGTCTTATGTCCATTCATCTCCTCTCAGTTTATGATAACTATTGCATGCTAGAGCAAGATAAAAAATACCTGTGCTGTGGTCAGAGTTAATGTAGCAGCTGTTCAGATTTTATTTGCACTTGCTCAAGGCCCAGATTTGATAGTCCTGATAATTACTCCGTTTCCTTCTGGTCAGTAACACCTAGTTTCATCTTCACTGCAAACACAGTTGTTGAAACCAGATACACGATAAAGGCATTTCATGATAAAGGGAGCCAAGCCTCTAATCTTTCTGAAATCCTGTTACTAAGCAGTGCGAGTGGTGACAAACCCATTTGCTCTTCTTGTTCCAGGCGATTCCTGATTTTTGAATAAAACCTGTATCTTCCTGAATCAAAGTAGAAAATTGCAGCCTGCGCTCTTGCATTATTGCTTTTTCTACACTTCTGTGACCCGTCTGCTTATTGCACGTATCCATCAGCCTCAACCTTTTCATTAGTCCATCTGTTTGGAAGGCATAGTGATCAGGTACGAAAAAAAGGCTTAAGATAACATGTCATCATCTCTTGGAATATGAGATAAGTGATATTAGTAGTGAAATGTTCCATAAATCATCTTTATCTGCGCAGCTGGATGGGATTTAAAGGAACATGGTCAAAAAGACAGGAACGTGTCTTTACCTTTGCATTACTTAAAATGCCCAAGGGGAGACTGCAGCTTGATCTAACACAGCTTTCATCGTGTTTCCTTGCAGAGCTTGTCCTGTTAGAAATGCTCTTACAGCCCTACAGTATCACTTCTCATTTTGAACAAAGATAAGCCACTGGACTTCTCCTTTGTCTGCCAAGACTCCCTGGTTTTGTCCAAATTTTAGTGGCAATAGACAGCTCAGGAGCAGGTTTCTGCACACCAAGCCCAGGAACTCACCTGCTCTCTGTCATCACAGGCAGTTCATCTTCCCATAACTCATCTCTGCATCCTTTTTGTTCTTAGGAGGAGCTAAAGTGAGAAAATCTGCAGGAGAACACGATACAACCTCACTCACTCCAACTGCTCATTTCCAGCCAGGCAGAGCTGCTGAGACATTCCAGAACCAGATCGGAAGGTGAGCAACAGGTAAGCAATGAGGACAGGGAGCAAATTTGACCTCAAGCTGGTCTTGGAGGCAATTCCAGGCAGCAGGGCATTCGTGGCCTTAGTCTGGGTGATTTGAGGATAGATATGGCTAAAGGCTGGCGTGTCAGATGCCACGTACCATGGCCTGTGTAAATCCATGTGACAGATAAATCCCACCTGGAGCTTTAGGTTGTTATTTTCATTAAAACAACCTCTTTCAAGGATGTGCCAGATCCTTAAAGTTAAGATGGCAAACATAATAAAATAGCTGGTTAAAAAAATACACTGTATCCCAAAGGCCAGTGAAAACAGGGGAACGATTCCTCTTCATTTCAATGAGGTTTGGATCTGGCTGTTGCCTGGCCTGTGGCTGGGAGAGAAGTGGAGAGTAAACACAAATGAGAAGTGGGCAACCAGGTACGTAACTTCTGGTTGTGATTTACCAGTGAATAAGCCCTCTGTTTGGCTGGGGCGTTGAGTAGCCGCATCCACATGTCCACTCTTGTTTAGATCATTCTCGCAGGAAAGCAGCTGCATATTTGTGGCAGGCTTAAGCTGGGAAAACTTCAGCTGAACCAGTAAGGATCTGTTCTGTTCTACCACCATCACCACCAAAAACTATCTGGTATTTTAAGGAGCTTGCACTGCAGATTTCCATATCTCCAGAATAAAATTGCATCTTTGCAGGGAGAGAAGGAAAAAGGAGTCTCAAACCAAAACATTTGGGAAACCACAAAAAGGAGGCTCTGTGGCTAACATCTATCTTCTCAGCCCAAGCTGGATATGCTGGAGTAGCAAGTCTTACTCAAAGTGGAGAAATTAGAAACAGCCTGTCCTGACAGCTTCCCCAGGAGATCTGCCAAGGGCAGAGAACAGCCCCTATTTCCAGCTCTGCGCCAAGGGGGACATGGTTGACTGGCGTGGTGCTGAGCACGTGAGCACCAGGATGAATCAAAGGCACGAAACAAGCTGCCAGTTAGGGCTTCTAAGTCCTTTAAGAAGAAGCCAGGACAGATACACATCACACCTCTGGTCTAAGGCAGAGTGCTTGAATGGCTGAGGCCTTAACCACAATGGGCTTTGAATTGAGCTTCCAGAAGGATTTACAGTAATGCAGCTCCAACAATTTCAGCATTGTGTCTTCCTAAATGAGTAGAAAATCAGGCCTAATAATGGAAACTTTTCTAAGCAACCTGATACTCCAGAGCCTCCTAAACACAGAAGTAGAGGGATAATAATGGTAATAAAATAAGGGCCATCCTAAAGGCACGATCCGAACTGTTACCAGTCTCATCCAGTCCCTTCTGCTTGCCGTTCACCCCAGATGACTGTAATTTCTTTTAGAAGGGGAATGTACCTAGAAAGTACCTTTTTTCTGGTGGCCATATGCAACATTTGTAAGGGAGCCTCCATCAGAGGAGGGCACCAGCTGAGACGGGCAAAATTTGAGGGCTCTCAGTAACCCAGATAATGCCTACAGTGCATGAGAAAAGGCTCTTCATAGCAATAGAAGATGGCTCCAAGAAGCACTTCCATGCCTCTCTGCCTCATGCAGGACTGTAAGTTTAACTGATCCATCTTTATTAAGTATTTTGAGAGCCTTGCAGTTGCACAGCTGCACCATATTTACATTTTTATTAAGGAAAGCAGACTCAGTAAAGGAAGAAAAGGGAGTCTTAAAGACAGCAGCAAAGCGAAAGGAAAGGAGACTCTTTGCAGAATGTTTTCTCAGGTGTGAGAAAGGGGAAGGCTGTTTCTAGCCAAAGATATCAAAGGCAGGGAACCCCCTCCCCAGGCTCTTGGGCTGGTGGGGTTTGGTTAGGCTTGGCTCGGCAGCCGAGGAGTGACTCAGAGTGGCGGGGAGCGATGTTTTTCATGTGTAATCGGAATGGGTAGGAGCCTTTGTTTGGGAATCTTTGCTACTCCCTGAGCGAGTTCATCCCAGTGAGGTCAGCAGATAAAACATGCTGGAGACAGGTGCAGAAACCTCCCTGAGTTTTTTACACAAGCGTTTTAAATGTTCTTTAGTACTGCTTGGGTAAGTCCCATCCTGTGCCTGTTCTGAGCATGGTTCCCTTAGCAAGAGGATGCCAGATGCAGTCAAATGGTCTTGTGGTTATGGCCTTAACTAATCCAGGACCCTAAATAATCCAGTCCTTCCATCTTAGACCCTCCCCTGCAAAATGGGAGCACCTGCAGTGTCCCTGGAGGAGTGACTGCCTGGGTGTCCGCCGTCCCCAGCCCTGTGCTGATTTCGCAAAGCCTTCAGAAGTTACTTAAGAACACAGAATACATAACAGTGCATTGCTCAATAGCTACGCCCCACAAATGTACATGGTTAGGAAGAGAATTTCTCTCCCACATGCAACAGAGCAAGGCTGGTTTGTGAAGGAGCTTCTCCCACAAGCAGGGTTAAAGAAATAGCATGGCACAGGACACCTCCTCCTCATCCCTTTGTCCTTTGGGCTAAGAGACAGGGACTGAAGGCACTTGGAGGGAGATAAGGAATTTTTAAGCGGGGTTGTGAGTTGCAGCACTTTGAAGTTGCATGGGCTAATGAAGAGAACACTTTGTCCTGGAAAATGGGAAGTCGGGTGGGACCGCTGGCTCTGATGACCTGTTGTGTAGCACGGGCTAATTTGCCCATTGTCTCTCTTGGCTATTTAAATCTGAAGCTCTTGGGGGCACCATATGTATTTACACAATGGGGCCACGATTTCCATAGCGCTCGTGCTAATTATCCAACACAAATAATTAATGGATGGAACAAGTTCTGGCTCCAGGGTTGAGCTTCTAACCACCTGCCCTGCTTATGACTCTAGGCCAACTTGATTGCTGCAGAGTGAACACAATACCGTCAAGAAAGCCCAGCAAATGATCCAACTTTTTGCTAAATATAAAGGCTGAATATCCAGTAATCCTAAACCACATCAGCCCTTTTCTTCACCTAGGCTGGCTGCATCCTCCCATAGCTGCTAAAAGCAAATAGTCTAATCAAGGCCCAGAACCTTAATGCTATTAACCACTGCTGGATATTACCATGTTGCAAGAACAAGAGCGGCAGCAGCAAGCTCTTGGATCCGTGCCATCGCTTTATTACTTATTACTTATTTTTATATAGCCTTTGGCATGGCAAGAAGTCCTTCTTTAATTATAAACAGGAATGAAGAAGCCACAAGAGGAAATCATACAGTATTGTAGCCGGATAACTGGTACTGCACTGATTACACAGGGGCTCTTATCAAAGCTGACACAGTGCTGGGGCTGTGCAGATATTGTGCTGGAAGCCACAGGCTGTGCGTGGGAGAGAGCCTCGAAGCGGACGTAAGAGCAGTGTAATTCTGCTGAATTGAATTCTCCATGGAGAACTTTTTTGTTTCCTTTTTCTCTCTCTCTCCTTCTCTCCCCCTGCATTAAGGAAATAGGAGAAAAGTAAAGACAAGTCCTGGGAGACGAAGAAATAAGATAATGGGGAACCCTTTCCCCTCCTCCTTCCACCAGGTGGGGGGGGGGGGAGAGAAAAAACCTCAGTTTGACACAGAGATGAGCTCTGGATAACGACAGTTGTTTGTGGAGCCATGAGAAAACTCTTGAATCCTGTTTAAGTCTCTCCCGAGAAGTGAATAACTACTGTTTGTTTATCTTGCCAAAGCCTGCTCAGTTCTCTGGAAGGGCTCTCAGCCCCACCTTCTCCGTAGGCTCTAGGATCCTACCCTGTAGTAGTTTCAGCTACTGTTACTCCACCTTGGGCTGTGCTGCTCTCCGTGCTCAGCCTCACCAACACCAGAGGCTGCTCCGAGCGCTCCCGCAGGTCTCAGAGCACATTTGTCTGCGACTCAACAAGGAATCGCCAAAGGGCTGCTGGAGCAGAGGCCATAAATCTGCTTTTTTTAATAGCTTCTCCACCAGTAATATGCTTGGAGACTGTGGAAAGTTGCCTTCTACTGTTCTGGATGCTGTTCTCTCCATGGGTAGATGCATCTCTGGGGAGAAGAAGAGCACAAGGCTCTGCTTGTCCCACTTCAGCCCTGATTTAGCTGGAGCTTCTGCTGGGCTCTGTGGTTGTTCGGGCTCTCTGTGCTGCCCATTAGGGGCTGCACTGGCCTGGCAAAACCTCTGTCTGCTCCGAAATATGGGAAAATATGGATCTGTCACCTCCCCTGCTTATTCCCTTGCTGAGCAGAAACCTAATTTCAGCTTTTTAACTGACAGACCCTTTTCTATTATTTCAGGCTACAAAGCACCTGTGAACTGAAAGTTAGAGGCTTGTACCCATGCAGGCATAAGGCGTTCAGCCAGGCTGCCTCAGGTGACTGTTACTCCCAATATGATCAATGATTTAGGTTTTATTTTGTTTTTCTTGAGGTCGAAAATGAGCCCTGTCTCTGTATATTTAAATTCTTACAATGAGCTTGCAGCGAACCCTGTGGATGCCTACAGAGGGCCAGAAGCCCCTTCAGTTTTGTGGGGTTCTGTAGTAGCAAAATGAAGCCTTTTGAGCTTCATTGTCTTGTTTTTTTCCCCTCACTTCCCACTCTTGATTATTTTTCCAGCCAACGCTCATTGAAGGCCCATAAATAATCGTGTCAGAGCTGCAGACATCTTCCAACCCTTTTAATTTTTTTCCAAAAGCCCCAGATACCATCTATGCTGATTGAAGCCAAGCACTGTGGAGGGTTGGTGAACTTGAAGCTTTCATTGCCTACAATCTATAAAGGAATAGAAAGCCAGAACATATTTTTATTGTGCCCAAAGGGGATTCAGATCAAGGGTTTGGATGAACTTCCTTGTCTTTCTTTGCTCCAAGTACTTCTTTCTTAAAACAAAGTAGATAATTTAGTAGTGATTTGGGTGATAATGTGGAGCCAAATTCTTGGTGGTTTCCTTCACTTAGTTCCCTCTGCCGAGAACTATGTTCTGGTGACATTTCAGGGCTATGAAACAGAGTCACGGACAGATCCTGCTGGGAGCAGCCGCTCGCACTGCTGTACCTGGGGATTACATCTGCTCAGGAGGGCTCCCAGCCCGTCGGATGGAGCGTAAAGGCAGAGGAGGAGAAAATCCTCTTGAAATTGAATGTGATGACAGGTAAGGGATGAATCACCTGCTTAACAATGGGAGGATTTCAACAGTTTCGCTCTTTCTCTAAATCACTAAAAGGACAGTAGTTCTGTTATTTCCCCCCCTCGTTCCTGCATCCTGTGTTTGGCACGGGGAGAAGGCAAGGGCAGGCTGAGAGCCTCTGACAGTGAGCAGAGTAAAAAGAACCAACTGGGCACAGAATGAGGATGGAATTCCATCACACATCGCTCGTTACACAGCCAGTGCTGGCTTGGTGCTGGGATGATGCTCTTGCACTTCTGAAGATGTTCAGAAGCATTTCGTCCAGAGGTCAAAGCACAGCCTCCACTAGGAAGACTGGAGGCACATCCACTGACAGATCTCCTGTCCATCCCCTTTGAGAAATGTTCAGCACATCCACTGTCAGATCCCATCAATCCCCTTTGAGAAATGTGCTGAGGGCAGGCCATGGCAGTGTCCGTAAAGAAAACCAAGTCCAGGATCAGTGAAACACCTCAATAGACCAGAGGAGTGTCCACGTGCATTTTCCTAAATAATAAAGCAAGCCTCATATAGGAAAACATATCCACGGTCTTCTTTACCAATACACCCTGTTATTATGTAGTGTTCTTCCTCCACTTACATAATCCAGATTTGTTAGCCATGTATCTATCATACTCCAACTTGTCTCGTACTCCCTGAGCAAAGTAACAATTCATAGTCTCACAAGATGCAGTGAAATGAAGATCTGTGGGGTCTAGAATTTCCCATTTTATTATTTTCTTTTTTATTATTTTTATTACAGAAATAAAAATCGAGCCTGAGTTGCATTTCCCTGTTTACCTGCCCTCAGGCCCTTTAAATTGGGATGGGAAAGGGAAAAATTGTGTTTCTGCTGGGGTAGCTGTTTGCCAGCTGGTTCCTATGGGCTTATATTCCCTCTAAGTGGTAAGGTTTTTTATTTCTTTTTGGTCATTTTGTAATTTTCATTATTGCTCATCTTTTTATTCTAAAAAAAATAAAAAATGGTAGGCCATCAAAAGCAACTGCTCATAGTGGTTTTCAGTGATATGCGAAGCTCTGTCTGAGGTTTTTGGGTGCATCTGATTTGCTGGGTGTTTGTGTCTTTGAGTGGTTTGATTCACCCAAGGAAAGAGGTGGTTTCCAAAAAACAAAACCCAACTTGTTTATGGTCTTGGTTGGCTGTCCTGGCCCCAGGCTGCCCGTGGTGCTTCTGTTGGTTGCTGCCTTGTCTGAGGTCTGGTATAATTTAGCCCTGAGCTCAGGTGGGATCTCTAAGAACTGTTGTAACACATTTTTTTCCTCTTGAGCAGCTTCAACTAAGAATAGACAAGATGGACAGAGGAAAGGAAGGAAAAACAGGGGCACAAAAATTATATAAATTGCCCGACATTGTGCAGCACAGCTAGAAATAGGCCATGGGTCTCATAATGCCTCACCGATTTGCTTGTGTCTTGCTCTGAAATACTGATTGGGAATTGTATGAATATTTATAGTCCTGTGGCTGCTGCGTAGTGTGGAGCTAGCCGTGACTTTTGCAGTGCGAATATTCTGGTGTATCATTTACAGGATATTTTTGTTTCCATGCAAACATTGGCTCAGTTTGGGAACAAATAAAATTCAATTTTCAGTTCAAATAAGTCCTTTATCCAAATTTAGTTAACCATAAATGTACAGTTAATGGGCTGGCTGGTCTTCAGATACTACATTTGCCAGAATAAGAGTGTGCCTGAAATTATGAAATATGCGTATCTTAATCACAGGGACATTGTAAGCCTGCTCATGGAGGGAAGGCAGGTAATAATAACAGCCCAAGATGATAAAGGACTGTTTTAGTCATTAGAGGAGATGTCAGATGTGTTATCAGCAGGGCAGGGAGCTCCAGGCATAGGTCGTACCTGGAATTATTTATTTGAAGGGTCTGTAACTCCGCAAAATAAGGCAACAAAGCGGCAGTCTTGCTTCTGTTCTCAGGCATGCCGTCACAGATGCAGAACAGGAGCTTTCCAACCAAAGTCTTCCCTGCCACTTAAAAGCAAGCAGTTATTCATCTCAGGACAAATCCTGATCCCTTTTATCTGTCCCTAGAGAAAGGTGGGGGATCCACCACCACCCCACGGGCAGTGCTGGTACTTGGCCCCAGAGGCTTCCAATGTCCCCCTGATGCCTCCTCTCCAAGGAGGCCTTTGGCTGGCATTGGCAGGAAATTTTTATTTTCCTGGTTTCCCTGATCTATGGGGAGATGCCATGGGCTTCATCTATGCATGACACAGCCAAATCCAGCTGATGGGGGGGGTGAAAATTCACCTCTGAGCTCCCTTGGCACCGAATCAGGATGGCAGAGGCTCTATTTGATTTACTCCCCGCGTTTTCAATTCTAGTTTTTTTGCTTCTTCAGGAGATTGCTGATAATGGACTAATTGTATTACTTGTATAAAAGGAACCTCTCAAGCCCCAGCACAAGGAGCAGCGTGTCCTAGCTGCTGTGCCACACGCAGGCCTGGGTGCTGCAATACGGAGCTGAAACGGGGCCAAATGGCCAAAATGGCAACGTGAAAAGGGACGCTCCCCTAACAGGTGGAAACTGAGGCAAGTCATCTTCCAGGCCTGACCCTGCAAGCATGCACATGTGCGCTTAATTTTAAGCATGAGTGGTTCCTTAAAGTCTGTGATTTAAAGGATTACTCATGCTTAAAATTAAATACACATGTATGGATACAGGGAACTGGATCTTCAATCTCTCTGCGCCTGAACTGGCCGCTTCTATCTCGGAGGCAACAGCACCTCCTGTGCTCAAGTAGTTCATTTTATTGTAAATACCAAAATCATCATATCGGCAATGTCTAGGGGGTTGTACAGCACCTAGCACAACAGATACCTGCAATTATTTAGGGCCTCTGCTATACTAGTACAGGAAAAGCTGGGCACTAACCCTGTGCTGATTCCATCCTTGTCATCTACCTGACTTCTGGCATCATTTTTTATTTTTCCTTTATTATTTTATTTTTTTTCCAGGACCTGCTTCAGCCAAGGGGCAGAAACTTAGTCTCACCATGTTTTATTCATCTGCCCTGAAAGAGCTTTACTTTAAAACCCTCCCATTCTGTCACTTCTGTGCTTTTTGTGTAATGTAAGTCATGGCATTGGGTCTGCTTTGAGGCTGGGAATAATGATTCCGTGTGAGATTGACAACAACTTTCTTCTACCAGTTAAGATGTGCTAGCAAGGAGGAGAACATTGGTGCTTGGCAGAAAATAGTACTCCTCTCAGCCCCCAATTATTAAAAATGGGTCTCAATTTGAAGCATGAGGGTTTTATGTTCCCTTTTAAACCCTTGCCTGGCTTAAAACTGCATATTCTTTATCTTTATTCATGTCTAAGCTCTTTTTAAAAATCCTCCTACGTGTCTTCAACAATATCTTGGAATAATGAGTCTAATTATGAAATATTTTTTTCTCTCAAAGCTTTATTTAAAAAAAAAAAATCATGAAAAGTTAAAAAGTTACAGCCCAACCCCACAGTACCTCTGCAGCAAGAGCTCCAAACTCTGCTCTGAGCTGGGTGGTGCGTGATCAGCATCGTCCCCTCAGTGCCAGCTGGGCCTTTACAGGAACCAGGGACAGAAAAGCTTGAATAAAATCAGCCAGTCCCGTTACCTGTGCCACAGGTGCAGTGTGGTTTAACCATTCCTGGAGACGTGTGCTGAGATGGCCACGACTTGTGTGGCAGGTGTGTGATTGCAGCAAACGAGCGTATTGTGATTTTCCCAGCTTCTCAGGTCAGGCAGCGGTGTAGGGTTTATCAGTAGGAACCATGCCACCAGCACGTCTTCCAAATCAAAATGTTCCAGCCTGCCTTATTTAAGCCATGGAGGGGAGAACCTGTTCTCCTTGCAGCTTTCTCCATCAGCTAGCCTCTACATCACTGAAATAGCATACCTATCTCTGCATTTGTGTTCCTCATCTTTACTGTAGACATCAACGTTTTGGGGTGAGGAGAGACTCAGCACCTCCAATATTCCTGGAGGCTTTTCCCCTTTCTGCACTTCTAGGACCACAGTCTTCTCTCCTCAAGCAAGGGGGAGAGGATCACGGTAGTTTGGGGTGCAAAAAAAGGGGATGGGAGAAGATGTGGAGCAGTTCAGAGGGATCGGCACAGGGAGCTGGACTCAGGCTGAGTGTTTTTTTTTCTTGGGAGAGAGTCAGGAGCAGCAACAGCGGCTGGAGCTGGCTCCATCACCCTGGACCACAGGTTGTGATTTCCACCCTGGGGACACCGAATGCTGTTTCTGCCTTTATCTGTTGGTGAAATGATGCAGAACAAAGCAGCAGCAGCTCAAGCTTAATGCCATCTCTTCCCACCTGACCCAGGCCCTCTATTAGGACGCACACTTTTTTATTTCTAATGACCCTCTCAATTTCTTTCCAATCTACCTGCACTGATGCAGTGATGGGAGTGGGTCCCAAAATCCATCATTCCCTCTGATTTAATTATAGGGATGAGGTGGGGGCTGGAAAATCTCACAGAATCATCCTGTGCAAGGTCTGGAGCTTGAACCGAAGCTCGCAGCCCGCTCCCCCTGCTCCCGCACAGTGGGATGCTGTGGAGCCCAGCGATGCTGGCGGTGCCTAACAAGCAGAAATCGGCCGTGCTGCAGGCAGCGTTGTGTGGCGAGGGTTTTATGTAACGTGGGAGAATAGGGGAACCCAGTGTCTGAGGAGGGAAAATTGCTTATTCCGTAATGACTGTTCCGCTGCCTAGTACAGAGTGGAATAATTAGGATTTCTTTTCTCTTTAATTAGAAAATGGCAAACATAGATTAATCAATTACAAATGCCTCTTTATACTGCAGTGCACTGCAATTAACATTACTTAAATGTGTTAACAAAGTAGGAGGCCTGTATTTGTAAAGCAACTTCTTACTGCTTTTTCTTTCCCCAGTTTCCCGGCTTGCAACATGTCTGAACCTTTTCCGTTTTCCCTTTCTGCTCTTGCCCCTGTTCCTCCTGCAGAGATTTAAGTCCTAGATGAGATTTTTCAACCATTATATACCGCATAGTGGTAGCGAAACTCCGCTTTCAAATTAAAAAAAAAAAAAAAAAAAAAAAAAATCCTTTTGGCTGGGCTCAGAGGGCTGCAGGAATTAACCCGAGGGAAGAAGCGGAGTCGGCATATTCACTGGGGTCGCACACTACAATAGCGGAGTAAAAATCCAGGAAATACAATAACTTGATTCATTGCTTGTTTCTCCTGCCGCTGCCAAAAGCGTGATTAAGTCACAAAGAGTTCGATTAGGGACACTTAGCAACAAAACCCCAGCTCCATTGACACGGTCTATTTTCAGAGTACATCTAGTGCTTGTGCTCGCCAAGACGGCCTCGTCCTCGGCCGCCCGTTTCGTAGCCTCCGCCGCCGAACAAAAGTCACGGAGGACGGAGCAGGGGAGGGCGACAGGAGGGCTGGGGAGAGGAAGAGGCTCGCATTCAAGGCACAAATCCCGAAGCAGGAGCAGCAGCTCGGGAGGGAAGGCTGCGGGGTCTGGTGGCCAGCCTCTACTTGGCCGCTGCCTCGCAAGCGGAGGCCGTGTCCTCCGCCTGGCCGCTCACCTAGGGCTGATCTGGGCGAGGGCTGGGAGAAGCGCCCGTGTCTCCATGCATTGCTGCCATCTATTGGGAGGAAGCTGCTCGCTCTCGCCCTGATTCCCCCTCCGAGCTGTGTTTTGGGACCAGCATGGGATGTCCAGCTCCAGCTGCGGTGAGCGTCTAGGTATGATTGTGCCGTGGCCGCCCTGCGTGGGACCTCCAAGCCTCTAGTGCTGTAGGACGTGTCCCTTCTGCTCACGCTGCTCTGTTTCTATCCATGAACAGTGAGATAGCCCCAAAATGCCCTTCTGGGCTCCCAAGTGTTGCCTTGGGCTCAGGCAGTGTGACATTGCTTTGTAATTCTGTTTTGTGGCAGAGCAGTGGTTTTATGCTGAAATCTGTGCCGTGATCGTAGCAAGTATTGGGTCTACAGAAAGCACTCAGAAACAAGGATACTTCAATTTGGATGCTCCAAAAAGTCTGGTTCCTTGCACTGGTTCTGCAATTTTGGATGAATTTCGGAGGGGGGGGAAGCGTGAGGTGACTGGAAAGGACAAACCTGTGGCCTCTGGGGAGGGAGAGCTGCGTGTGGACGTGGTTTACAGCTCCAGCAGGCGGCTATCGGGTTTCTGTAGGTGGCTGCCTGCTCCTTTCTTCCCTACTGTAATTTAAAGACACTTAGCACCTTGGATCGGCCCCAAGATGAAATAGGTAGAGCAGGGGACGGTATCGCTCACACGTTCATCACAACATGAAGCTAATGGAAAAACAGGTTTTGCTGTTGGGTCACGTCTTTGTCCGGGCGAAGAATAAGGCACAGCTCAGTGCTTTCCACCCAGCCTGGTGGGTGTGATGCAGCGTGTCGCTTTGTCTTGCTGTGAGCCCTCCAGCTCAGGTAGGAAGGGCTATTTATGGTGAACCAAACCCGAGCATCCCCATCTTGCCAAGAGCATCCCCATCCTCTGAGAGGCAGCCCCCAGTCATCCCCTGTAGGCTGGCAACAGGTTGTCCCCTCTCGTACTGCTCTTGGTGATGGCTGGTTGCAAGATGCTGTCGTTTAGGGGGTGATGGGCACCGCATCAAATGAAACAGATGCTCCTTCCCAGCAAAATCTCTCAGGGACTAGCCAAATATAGCAGCAGCGTTCTGCTCTCTTGCAAAGCAGCTCCATTCAAATTCACAGCTGGTGTGTTTCTACCTCCCATGTCGCCACGCAGCCCCTCCGAGCCCCTCTCGCTTCTGCGTGGAGGATATGCACTCAGGTTGCTGCCGTGCCAGCATCCAGGGACTGGAGAGCTCAGCTCCAGCCCAAATTTGTTGAAGGGGAGAGGGCAACGTGTAGCGTGGTGTGTCTGCATCGCGTGGCTCCATTAAGAAGTATCACATAAAGCAGAAATCATTTCTTGGAGACCTTGTTGTACCCCACCTGTGTTTTGTCCTTTGCTGGCACGTTTCCGTAAGACCTGAGATAAAAACGAAGAGGGCTTTTATGTTTTATTTCAAAAACTTCCAGAGCTGATTAGGTGAAAAAGGCTCTGGCTTTAATAAGCTACACATGCACTGCTCGGTGGCCTGCCTGCCAAAATCTGCCCTACCCAAGAGGGAGGACACGTGCAGCCGTGTGCAGAGAGACCTTTCACAATGTGAGCATCATCCAGAGAAGGACCTGGATTCTCCAGACCCCAAAGGCTGGCGGAAAGCAGGATCTTCTGTGCTGTGCTGTGAGCCTGGCCCTTGGGAAGCAGTTGGCTTGCACCCGATGATGAAGCTAAGCATGCACCAAACTACCTGCTGAGCTGGGCCCCCAAGAAAGGAGCCCGGTTGGATTCCCATAGCTTTTCTCTTTTTTTTTTTTTTTTTTTTTTTTTTTGATGAGCTAATATGTGCTAAGTTTGAGATGAGGCTGATTAGGGTGCTCGCTATCAAGTATGTGGTTTCAATTTGGGATGTTGCTGGCCATCCTCCCGGGAACGATGCTTTGAACTGAAGCAGCGGCATGTGGCTTACCACAGCTCTGCTGACACAAGAGTCGCTGAGCCTTTGAGTGCAGAGGCAGGGAGCAGAGCTGCCTCCCTGCTCCTTTCATGCCGTTATGTTGTGCGGAAGCTGGGACCACAGAAACGCTCTGGGTGGGAGGCTGAAGCGCTGCCTCCCCTCCCAGTTATCGGCTGGCTCGGAACAAAAGCGCGTGTGGGAGGGGTTGCATCGTATATGCTCGAGGATGCAAAGGCAAACAGCTTTGTTAGAATGTCACCGAAGATGATTTTGGAATTGATAAGGACGAAGCAGCTGGGGCTTCAAGAGCAATAAGCAGCACTGTCAGGAGGGTGAGGGGGGAAGGAGGCCAGAATTTGGGATGCCGGAGTGATGTTCCTGTGCTGGGAGAAAGGGGGATGCAGTGATGAAATAGGGGAGCAGTGGGGATTTGGGGTTCTGGCCATGCCTCTAGGAAGGGATTTTGATCTACAGGTGATCAGTCAAGGGGCAAGATGCCTCAGACCTCATTGAGTTCTGGTTACATCTGTCCATCAGTTTTTCCCTCTGTAAAATAAGATCAGAAGGTTCTCCTTGAACAAATTTTGTGAATTAAATACACTCAGCAGTGCTGGGGGGAGAAGAGATACTGTCCTTTTTATTTCTTGTGTTCGTGTTTTGCACTCTGTGGTTAAAATTAACTCATCGGCTTGGCTTGCATTTATCCTCTTAGAAAGAAAAAGGCAAACCGAATCAGCACGTGAATGTAAATAGGGTAAAATCAAATTTTATTGCGTGTTCAACAGTACCATGTGCTAACCATATCACGTAGCCTATGTATGTGTATTTCTCAAAAGCTGCTGTCCATCGTAGTGTTCATTTGTGTCATAACTTAGTTGGAAGTGAGTTATGCTTGGAGAGATTAACTTTGCAGTGATGAGTGCTCCCAATTTCCTGGAAACATGTTCAGTGCAGCAACTCCTGGTTAGGCTTCTTTTATTTAAAAAATAAAAAATAAAAAAATAAAGAAACTGTTGCAGATAAAATCTCTTGAAGATGCATTTTAAACCTCTGACACATGAGAATGGCTGGATCTGACCAACATAAGCTGGGAAATGACAATTGTTTTTTCTGTGTAAGGGCACAGAGGCACTTTGTTGCAGGCACGTTGAACTAAAAATCTGTATGTTTCTTTAGCAGGAATCATTTACTGAAGAAATAACTTGCAACTAACAAACATAAATAGACTCGCACATAGCTTGAGTTCCAGCTTTGTCTTCTTTGTTTACCAGGAATTTGTCAGACAACTGTCTAGGGCTCTAATATAACCCATAGAGACTTCAGGCAGCTACATAATATATTGCAAGAAAAACTTTATGCGAGGCATCTCTTGCCCAGAAATTCACAGCCTGTTCTCGTGCCTCTTGTTTCTACCCATTACTGTGCTGAAAAGCTCACCTTGTTTAACAGATGACAGAACTTTGTGTGTTAAATGCTTTCTGATACCGAATAGGTCGCTCAGAGGATACCTGATGGACCTCTGGCCGTGTGCTGTCACCTATTTTCTTCCCCTAAAAATGGGCAGGGTGTGCAAGGAGTACAGCTCCCCTGCACGGCAGTGTCTCGGGGAATGTAAGCGTGCAGATTTTGTGTTATTTAATTCTGCTGAGGACACCTGTGCTCAGCCTGTGCCAGGTCCCATGGTATCCAGAGGTGTTAGGATGTGTTTTACAGCTGCTGGGTTGCAGTACATGCACCACCTACCAAAAAATGATCAATTTTGCTACGACAAGAAGCTTTCTACCATGCAGGTAAAGACCCTACAGATGAATTTGGGAAGGGAGCAGGGTTGCCTGGATGCCAGGGCTGCTACTGCCTTTGCAGGGAGAAAAGTGCTTAAAAAAAAATAAAAAAAAATGCAGCTCTATTCAGCCTTTTTAATGAGGAAGCTGAGGCTGAGCGGCTGCCGGGGGGATGGGAAGGCAAGCACAACTCTGGCAAATCCTTTGAACAGTTTGGACCAGCGACTGAAATGTATTTAACTGTTAGATATGAAACTCCAGCCTTCCTTCCCCCTCCCTGCCCCCCCTTTTCAATTAACAGTTGGTCCCCAGGCTAACAGCCTGCTGATTCACTCACAGCGGCCATACAGCTGATGCTTCATAAAGTCTCTGTGTTAATCTAATCCCTAAATAGCACTGGTCTCCATCACAGCCACGGCGGCGATTTCAGTTCCAAATTGTAATTTTATTCTCGTAGCCTCTGAAAAAAAAAAAAAAAAAAAAAAAAGTCAATAGGTTCCTGGAGGCGTTGCCTGCCCGTCGGACAGCTCGGGTGGAAAAGGGCTATTGTAAACCCAATTTAACATGCCCTTCGGTATGGACAGGGCATGACCCAAAGCCTGCTGAAGTCAGGGAGGCTTTCCGAGAGCATGGAGTGGGCTTTCGGAGCAGGGCTGTCGCAGGCTATTCTCAGTTTCTGTCTATATATTTAGATGGGATTCTGTGCCTGTATTAGGGCCTTCCACTGCTTCTCATAACCAGAGTAGCTGAGCAACTCTGCATTCTTTGCATCCTTGCCCAAATTTGCACTTTTATTCCCGGAAGCCACGCTGAAGTGCAGAGCTGGTGTGAAGGGAATGAGTTTGCAGATTTTGCTGTGTGAGCTGGCTGCCTGGTGGCATTGTACACTAAAATAACCAAAACTCCAGGCTATTTTTAGAACTAGAGCATTCTCAAAAGCTTCCTGCCTTGATTTTTTTTCCCCCTATTGTTCACTACTTTGGGCTACACTGTTGCTCCAGTAGCCCCAAAGCACAATTGCCCCAAAGAAGTAAATTTTGGTTTCTGTGACGTGGACTCGAGTATGACATCGGTGCACCCACACCTCTAGTTGTCCGTGAAGAGCTGGTAACCAGCTGGCCTTCACCCTGGAGCTTTAGGAGGTCTTAGCTACCCTCAATCCAGGCATGGTGAGCATTTCAAGTGAGACCACAGTTTTTGCCTGTGATTTCTGGAAAAGGTTTAAGCATTTTTCCCCTATTACTCCATGCTCCTTTTTCTCGTATGAAAGCTATGTGGTAGTTCAGAGGCTTCAGCACAGCTCTGAAATCCCTCAAAATAATACCTGCAAATACCCATCAGCCAGCGTAAGTTCTCCATAAGGAGAGGCAATCTCAGCTGAGAAATCAGGAGCTTCCTGGTATAAGATTGCTAAAAGCTTTTCAAAGCTTTGGTAAACTCTTTGGATTAGCTTCTCGTTAGCTATCCAGGAGTCACCATCGTCTTGTAGACCCCTTGGTAGCTCCCCAGCTAAAGCAATCTGCAACATCAGAGCTTTCAAAGAATGGCCACCAGCTGGAAAGCATGATTACTGTGGTGAAGGACAGGGTGTGACTGGGGGAGAATGGTACTTCCCAGATAAATTGGCCAAAAGGTGGAAGAATGAGGATAAAACTGGCAAAATCTATCCGCTCCTTCAGCCCGCCCTTCTGAATAGCCCAGGTTGGTTTCCACTTTTCTCAGGCTTTGTCCAGCCGTGTCTTAAATATCACAAGAGACCAAGCTTCAAATTACTGGTGTATCATGTCCGGCCAAGTCTGAAATATTTAGGTCTCAGTGAGTGGCTGGATGCTGCCATGGTGCACGCGGGGCCTGCAGACACCCACCCGGGTCCCTTCAGTGGGAAGGCAGCTGGCAGGAAACGGGCCCCTTCCTCAGGGTACGAATAAGTATTTCCTTGAGCACAGGGATTAACAAAGCCTGGTTTCCCACAGATTTGTGTCTTGTGGGCAATTGTTAATTGCAATTGAAGCTTTTCCCACAACTGGGGCATTTGACATCTCCCTTCTCTCCCTTCCCCTTTCTTCCCCTGGAGCCTCTGGTATCCAGTGTGGGGTGCTCAGATGCTGTAGGATTTGAGTGGAGGGGTTTTTTAGGGTTGTCTTCTAACAACTGTCCTTGCTAGCAAGTTATTTTTCACAAAGCTGGGGTGATGGGGAGCTCTGAGGCATTTATGCCTCCATCAGACACAGCTGAAGGTGCCCAGAGAATTAAAATGATCAGAAATGTGCTCACGCCCATGCATATGCAGTGTGTTTGTGGAAATGTCACCTTGTTAAATCAGGCTAAAATTACCAAGGATGGATTTGAAAATCACGGCAGGCTTCATAAATTCCATTGTTTTTTTTAATTAAGTTAATGGGTTTGGGATTTTTTTGGAGGGTTGGTTATTTGTTTTTTGAGGGGGAGGGGGGGAAGAGAGGGTTTTTTATTATTTTGTATAGAGCCCAGTCTTGAAGTTTTGAATGAAAAGAATGCAAGATTAAATTCTGCTAATACTGAAATGAGGTTTGTGGGCATTATTATCCTATCCTGGCTCATTTAGCACAGGCAGAACAGGACCCAAGTCCTGATGTTTTTGTTCTGTGTTCCAGCTGAGATGTTAGTTGCTTGATATCCACCATCAATTCGTGGATCAGGCCTTATAGTGCCTGTATCAGTTTCCCAACACTTTCAAGGGGATAAAAGAACTCATTTGTTCTGTTTAGAATTAAAACTTTCAGCTTAGACAGTGGAGTTTCCCAGGAAAATGCCTTTAGGTGTTTGTGATTGACAAAGCTGCTGTTGCGTGCTGGCAGATGTCAGCCAGGAGTCCCTGGCCAAATCTTTCAATGTGCTGGCTGGAACTGAAGCAAATTCCCACTTCGTACGGGGCCTTTACGATGCATATTCCTACGGGCTGAACACCAGATAAGCGACAATTAGAAAAGGCAATCAATTTGTGGCTGCTCTGGTTTTGGTTTCCATCTGATGCGACTGCAATCTGGAAGACGAATCTCAGTTTAGGACTACAAAGGGATTGTTCTCTCAGAAGATAACGTGCTGCGGGCCAGGCTGTTATCTCCCGTGCAAATTGATTGTCCCGTTTAGTGATGTCTCTGCTTTCCTGTAGCTGGTTTGGGAGGAGCTGCTGAAAAACTGGGGCCATAGGTGTTGGGATTGTCACTGAGAAAGGGCTGTTCACGATCCCTTAAAATCCCACCTCTTCTCTCTCCACCTTTGCACGCGCCCTGAAATTCACCTGTTTGCCCCGGCACTGAGTACTGGGGGGAGATGGGGATGTTTGAAACTCTGTCCTGGAAAATCCGCCGCCCTCTCCCTCGTGATGAAGGGTATGAAAAGGGCAAAAGCCTGTCCTAAAAGCACGGAGCTGTGACCTCTCCTGCATCACTGCGTGCCCCATTAGGAACTGGGTGGAGGTGAAATTTCCCATGGCCTCCTCCCAGTGAGGGGACAGCCTCAGATCAGCTTTTCCATTGTCACCCCCCTTAGTGTCCTTTATCCTTTTCCCTTTCATTCGGCCTTCTCCCGAGATCATGGTCTCTTTTAAGACACTTAGGTCCCCAGACCTCCCTGTCTGCTTTGCCAGCACCTTCTCCAGTCTCTAATCCTAATAAAGGGGCCAAAACAGGTTCTCTGACTAAGCTAAAAAATCAGGTTCTTCACTGTTCTGCTGCTTACTGCGCTAGCGAGAAAGCTCGGAGCAGCTGTCAGATATTTATGCAAGCCCTTTTCCTCTTCTATTTTAAGTTCAGTTTTGATCAAAAAAGAGGATGGGGGAGAAAAGGGTAAAAAAAAAAAAAAAAAAAAAAAAAAAAAAAAAAAAAAA
>NC_048914.1:3194242-3220115 GCF_011077185.1 Oxyura jamaicensis
AAGAAGAAAAAGAAAAAAAAGGAATCAGCTTGGAAGCCACAATGCATTATTCAGAGCTCCCTGCTTCTTTTTCCTGCTGGCTGGCAGGAGGTGTGAGCGGCAGGGACACCTGAGGAGGTGGCAGGCAAGGGGCTGGAGATGCTGACTTGTTTCTTGATGCTACCCAGCCCTTCTCACTGCCCAAACTGCGCTGCCGAGTTCATCTGCCTCTCCCCTGGAGGCCAACCTGCAGCGAACTTGAGCCAGACAATACACGCGACTCCTCGCAGCCCTACTTATTTAGCAACGTGCAGGGTTTAACATCCAAAGCAGCAGATGGGGAGGAGAGCACGCGCCGTGGAGGGCGGCAGGCAGAGCAGGGTTGGGAACAAACTGTTCGAGGCCTGTTGCTGCTTGGATTTAACCTCCTGGCTGAACTGGAAGTAATGCTACGCTCAGCCCGGGCTCTGGCTTTGCATGGCGAGTGGGACTTCATAGGCAAAGCAGCCCGGTTCATCTCCATACAGGGTTGAGAGGGAAGAGGAGGATGGTGCTGCCTTGCCCTCCAGTTAGCACAACGAGTATTAAGTGATAAAGATCCCAAGGGCAATGAAGCACAGTCACTGTGCTTGAATTCTCAGTTGGTGGGGATATGGGGGATGTCTTTCCTTCCGAGACCATCGCTGAGCTGGTTGTTTCCACCAGGAGCCCTACAAGGAGCACAATGGTCTGTACGGAGGATGTGGAACCTCAGGGGAGATAAGGAAAACTCCCCAGGTCTCCATTTAGGACCAGGACGAGGAGCATCCAGGGGTCTGAGCTTCGACTAGCCCCAGATCCAGGAGGCACAGTGATTCCAAGGGACCTCTGCAGCCCTGAGCTTGCATCGGCTGCAAGTCAGCCTCTGGCACGGGCTCCAGAGCTGTAATCCCCACGGGAGCTTTCCCATTTGCTTCTATATGTTTTGAATTACGCTCTACTCACTCAGCTCCTCTTATTTAACAAGGCACTGCGTTATTTAGGGCTTGGCAATTAATAGTTTTTCCATGAGAATAATTTTTCTAGCTTCTGAAAATCACGGGGAAAGAATGATTCCCATGTTAAATGTTCTTGTCAGTAGAGTAACCAGAATGTTTAATATACTAACTTTAGGATCTGTAACTTGTTACCGTAATAAAAAGAAAAAATACAAAATGACACTCTTGCAAAACAAATTCCAGTAACTATTGGCTAGAAAAGTTTCAAGAGACTTTCTCAAGAGTGAAGTGAGAATGCTGCCATGTCATTCCCTTTATTTCTTTTTTTTTTTTTTAAAAAAAAAAAAAAAAAAAAAAAAAAAAGCTGTTGTGCAAATTGAAACGTATATTGCTGGCAGATTCCTGCCTGCCTTATTTCACACCTAGTGCTGAGGACACCCTGCGAGAGGCTGAGCAGGGAATGCTCTTGCCTGCCTGTAAACAGGGGAAAGATCTTCCCAAGGATCCTTCCACAGCACACACGAGAGAAGAAAAAAAAAAAAAAAAAAAAAAAAAAGCAAATTCATGATTCATGAAGGCTCTGGCCATAGATCTTGCAAAGAAATGCTTGGCAGCTTTAGAGAATAGCTGGGTTTATTTTAACCTTTAAGAATGACACCAATTTCACAGCTGTTAATGCTATGTGGCTCCTACGCTTTCCAATGCAAATTGCACATGAAGGGCTAATGCATTTTGATGAAGGGGGGGGGGGGGGGGGGGGCGCAGAATCTCCATATTAATGTGCCGATATCTTTGTTCTGAAGTGTTTAATTTTATGCTTTAATGAGAGATCCTCTTTCTGGTTAAGGCAAGCCTTTGCAAGAAGCTATTTGGATATTTGCTGGTGTCATCAGGCTCTGGAGCAGGGGGAGGGAAACACTTGCGGCGAGGCTGGGGGGTTGTCTCCGTGGCAGGCTGGGAGTCCCATGGAGATGGGGGCATCCCCGAATTAAGGTCTTGTCCAGAGCCCCTCACTATCAAAATTAGGATTAACTCTTGCTGCGGTCAAAAGAATTGCAGGTCTTGGCTCACCCTCCTGCAGAGCTGCTGGGGGTAGACGTGATGGGTGTCCGACCACTCTGAAATTTGGGGTTTTCCCCCTCCCTCCCACTGTGCCAGCATCTCAGAGCTCTGGTTGCTCTCCCTTGAGGTGAACAGCTCTGCTGCTGTGTGCAAAACCTGGCTCTCCGTCTCCATTTGCATCCTCCAAACCCCATTACTCATCTGCATGAGGTGGGGTAACCTGCCAAAGCGCATCGCCACGTGTAAACGCAACTTCCTCGCCTCCGTGGGCCACGTCCCACTTCTGTAACTCCTCTTGGGTAGCTTTAGGGCTTGGACCGGGTCTGGTACATCTACCTGCTGGCTGGGAGGATTAAAATAACCCTGGCTCTGTGTTCCAGGTACAAATCCAGTCCAAGCCGGTGATAATCGGTGGTTGGTTAGAGCGGAGTAAAGCTGTCAGCCTGCCACAGCAAAGCCTTCAAAGGGCTGGTTTTACCTTCCACAGAGGGGTTTTTTTCACTGAGAAGACCGGGGCAAGGCACCACAAATTGAGTGCTGAAAGTTCTTTATGTCTCCGGTACGTGATGCACATTTGGGCTTAATCAAAATCCCATTGAAGCAGGCAGTCAGGATTTAGAGCACGGGATTACAAGTAATGCCGGGTTATTATTAATAATCGCTTTTCGTCATGCGTTGCATTTACAAGATATGGAACAAGCCTAGCAGAAATACACTAAAATACTTAATGCTTTTATTAAAAAAAAAATCAAATTGTGCAAAGTGAATAAATCGAGTAGTGCAGTAACATGAGAAGACCTTTAACTTGGTCTCGTTTATGTCTGCAATTAACTCGAAGGCAGCAGAAGACAATAGCTGCAGCCTTGTGTTGGGCATTAAACAATCGCACCTTCAACAAACAGCGGTCACGACACAATTAAGCCTATCCTGACTTTTTGCATATAAACCGGAGATGTTAAATCCCTTTGTTTAATAGGAAAATTTTGAGCAGGTTTTTTTTTTGTTGTTGTTGTTCTTCTCATTGCCAGGTTTGTGGAGCGAAGGCCAAAGCCTGGAGACGGCTCCAAGTGGCTGTGTTGGGGCAGACACCCAGGTAACTCAAATTGGATCCTGCCTCTTGGAACAAGTTCTGACATCACTTACTCCGGTGCAGCCGGGGTTATTCATTTGGGCTAAGCAAATTAAAAGGTTCTGCTTAGCCTCTCCCTTGCTTTGCTTTTATACTGTCAGTGTAATTGAAGCTACTCCTGGTTTATAACCCCACGCCGGGGAATATCGCATCCAGACAGCGTGTGGTGACGCATCGGAATAATGGCGAATATTGAATTCGGCGGTTATACTAATGTGCACCTGCTGAGGAGCTGGTCCAGCGGGATGTGCACGGGCGGCTGGCGAGCCGTCAAGGCCTCGAGACGGCACGGGCTTCATCCTCACAACGCGCTCAGTACGCCCCATGCGGTTCGGCGCTCTGCCCCGTGCCGGCCACGGTCTCGTCTCCGCACGACGCCGCTCCGATTCGCGGCTCCCCGCATCCAGCCCTTGTGCTCCTCGGCCGAGCCAGCTGCAGCGAGCCGCGAGGAAAGGGTGGGGTGGCTGCGTACGTGTGTGCCAAAGTGTCGGCAATCCCTTGCCGGGGAGGAGCAGACGTGCGGGGACGACGCGGCGGAGCGTGGCTAACACCCGAGGTGACGCCGTCGCTCACGTCCCTCCGGGAGCGCAGCGGATGGAGGGGGTCCCGTGCCGGGGACGGCAGGGGGGTGGGACAGGGGTTGAGTTACACAATGGCAAAGGGGGGGGCATGCCCTGCCAGCAGCTTCCAGGCAGGGAGCAGCTGAGCGCAGAGAGGGAGGGTTATTGACTTTGGGTTCCCCTCCTTTATTTCCTTGCTTTACTTCCTCCTCTCACCCCCTCCCTCAATTTCTTCTCGAGGTTGGGCAAAAATCTGAACACCTTGGGAATAGGCTCGCAGAGGCACAATGGTGTGTGCTGTTCAGTTTAATGGGATCCCTTGAATGGAAACAGCGAGAAGGGGCTGGTTCACTCAGGGCTAATAGTGCCTTTTTTTTTTTTTAGTCTTTTTTTTCTTCCCCTTTACATGTATCAGCCGGAAAACAAATGTTTGGGACGTAAACCCTTCTACTCCAGGGCAGCATTTAACCTGGCAAGGAGGCTAAGGAGAAAATCCCTCCATCAGGTTATGCTGAGCCTTTAGCAATGAATAGTAGGACCTGCTTTTGATTTTTCAGTTTGGGGGATTTTTTTTCTCTCCTGGTGAGATCTCCCGGGTCCAGGCCAGCTATTAACAAAGAACAGGAGGAATGAAGATTTTTAGGGAACATCTTACTCCATAATGGGTATTCTTCTTGTGTTCCTAGACCTTCTAGCAAGAGTCCTGGAGATGTGGCCCTGGAGTAAGAAAACCACCAATATTTGAGCAGTTTTAGGACTCCTGGGCTGTTTTTTTCTTCTTCCCTTAAAAGCTCGAGAAGCCAAGCCCCTCTGTCATCACACGGTGCGAGCAGAATGGGAGTTACAGGGGGATTTTGAAGTACTTGTTGCCTTCAATATACAAAACAGCTAATGCAAATACACTCTGGTACAAAAGGACACCAATACCTCGCCTGTAAATGTGCTGGTACAAGTCCGCCGCCAAATTTGACAGCAGCTCCGTGTGGGTTCTCTGCTCCCAAATTCATTTTCCAAATTTCTTAAAGCAGTAATAAAGGTGCTGCCTTCCCGGGGGCTTTGTGGAGACTTGATAATGCTTTTTCTGATACCGTAATGTTTGCACGTGTCCTGAGCCAGCGTATCACGCTGTATGATAGTGCCTGTTCCCATTACCAACCTGAGCCTCATCTTACAGTTAATCTTCTTTTATTGCTCTTCACAATCAGAACTGGTTGCTTTGAAAACCTACAGCAGGTACGAGCACTCCAACTACCATGCATGGCCCTAATAGAGTCAATCAGCCCTGGATTAATGCTAGGAGAAAGAATAGAAAATGTGCTGGAAGGATTTTGGTATCTATAGGAACTACTTGCTACCTTCTAATTTTTCCTTGCACTTGGACTCAGATCAGCATGTATACGTGCTCGGAGGGCCAGGACAACCTGTTTTGTTTTGCAAACTATTTCAGTTCAGGCTGAAGCATTCAAAAAGACAAGTAGGAATGTTCACCTTGGGGGTGAAGGGGTGGAGGATTTGGGCTTTGAGTTTGAAATTCAATTTTGTGGAAAATGCAATGCTTCCACTCCAAACAGGACTTAGATAGAATGGTGATTCATCCCCCATTGAAGTCAATGCCAGAGTTGCTTTTGATTTAATCAGAATCAAACCCTATGGGATTATTCTCACTTGCAAACTGGACTGGTCCTATTAAGTAGAGAAACCACAGTGCTTTTGCAGGGCTGGTTTTTTTTTCTTCCCTTTTTTTTTTTTTTTTATTTAATTAAATTGGCTCAGTGTCACAAAACTGAGACGAAACCCGAAACCCTTCTGTTTCAGTGCTTTTTGAGTGTTCTTGGAACATCTGGCACAGCTGTTATTTTGACCCCAAGGCAGGAGTACAACCTCGCTCCTGCTCCTATTCCAATTGAAGCTGACACCAAATATGCCAACACAGACAGGGCTGCACAGCCCAAACCGAGCTGTCAGCTCCCTCTCAGAAGAAATCACAGCCCAGGGATGGGGCAAGGAACCAGAGCAGTCCTGTTGTCACAGTCAGAGCTGTCAAACCTAGGCAAAAAAAAGGACAGGAATGAGGTAAAGCAGCGGGCACTGCTTCTGGAGCCCTGCTAAGGAAGAGGCTACTTCTGATTTTCTTTAAATTGCTTCCTTATTGACTTTTAAAATTAGCCACCCATAAAGCTGAATGAATGCCCACAAGACGAGGGTTTTTTTTGCACTTCCACTTAATGCAGATTTGTAGAATCGGCTCATCTGAGCCGAACGCAACTTGTGTCCACGGATGTATTTATGAACCTGCTCGGGCTGCGTTTCCTTGCCTGGCACCACGGAGACGAGAGTCTTTTTCTCTTCAACAGAAAAGATCATGGGGATGGCTGAGTGAGAACCAAGCACACTCAAGATGCAGAAGAAGCCATCTCATCCCCGATCAGTAATATTTGATACCTAAATCCCTTGACTTATCCTAAGCTGCAGGAATTTGTAACTTTTTTTGTCTGTAAATCTTCTTTCTCCGTGCACCTTCCCAATTTCATTTCAGCTCTAAGACTTAATACCACTGCTTATACTTTCATCCCTTAAATACTCAGAGCCTTAAATTGTCTCTGTTATACAGGATAATCAGTTCTGTAGTGTGTTAATCCTCATTATGTGCCTATTAAAATGAGGACTAAATCAGGCATTAGGGTGCCTCCTCCCGTTATGAAATCTGAAAAACAGAATTGAGCTGGAGGGGGGGAGAGGAAAACCACCAAACACCTAAAAATTCTTCCTCGAGCTTCACTCCGAAGCAGTACCAGCAAGCCTGTGCTGAGGTCGGAGGTACGAACGCGTGATTTTATTACCATAATTGTGCAAGAGAGGGGAAGGCGAGGAATGCTGCGCGCGAGGAAGAAGGGTTTGGGGTATTTGCATGTGCCTACGTGAGGAGCAGTGTGTATGTGCGCGGGTTTGGGGCCGAGCACACGCTCTGGCAGGCGCTGGGCGATGCCTGCTGCCGGCACGCACACGGGGATGTCCTCTGGGGGCTGCGCTCAGGTGCGGGGCAGCGAGGCTGCAGCGAGCCCCTGTCGGATTCATATGGAAAAACCCCTTCCAAGCAGCCGTAACCCTGGGATCACCGCTACCCAGATGGGAAAATAGCCTTTCTTAAAAGGGCAGGTGATTATATATATATATATATATTATTTTGGGAGGGGGAAAGATTTAGGACTGCCCTGTCATTTCCTTGAGCTCAATTAACCGTAGGAAGTTCCCCCCCTCCCTTTCCCACCGCCTCGCCGCCGATTAACTTTTGGGCGATTGTTGTTTGGCAGGTACTTTTAATTGGCTGGAAAATATTCTTCCTGTGAAGTTGCAGTTTTCTGGGGCTTGAATGAGTCCAGTCTGCCATTGGCTCTGCCCAGCGCCTCGCGATTGGCTCGGCAGCCCGCGGGGGACCGATAAGGGCGGCTATAAAAGCTATAAAAGCCCTCGGCGCTGCTCCTGGTCCCCAGCGAGCAGGAGCCGGAGGGGCCAGGCAGAGCGGGCGGTGGTCCCCAGGCGGGCGTACTCCCTCCTCTCGCTCTCCTTGGCAGCACATCCAGCTCCACGTCTTTGCTCAAGCCGAAGTGGAAGAGGAGACGCGCACGCACACACACACATAACAAAAAAAAAAAAAAAAAAAAAAAAAAAAAGCCAAAAAACCACACTTAGCGGAAACTTGTCAGAGAATGCTCCTAAAGTCTGGCTTGCTGCTGCTGCTGGTGATCAGTGCGTCCGCATCCTACGAAGCTGAGCAGAATGACTCTGTGAGCCCCAGGAAACCCAGGGTTGCAGCCCAGAACTCAGGTAACAGCCGGCAAAGAGGGCTTTGAGCCTCAGCCCCGATGTGTTCAACTGTCTCAGATATCTCTGCTGCTCATTTTTCTTTCTTCCTCCCCCCTCCCTCCTCTTTTTTTTTTTCTTCCTTTTTTTTTTTTTCTTTTCTTATAAACTCAATGCCTGGTAGGAGCAAGTATTAATTTAAGGGACTGGTTCAGGAGGATATTGGTGCATAGCTGGAGAAGAAATCTTCTTCTTTCAGGAGCTGGGTCAAGGAACCGGTGTGTGATCTGCTTGCAGGATGTAATCCCTTCTCTCTCCTCCTCCCCCATCTCCTAAATGAGTTCCATGTACTTTTTCCCCCCTCCTGCTTGCATGTATCTCTCTCTTCTCCCGTGGCAATTATACTTCGGTGTTAAATTCCTTGCTTTTTAGGAAGTTGATAAAATCCGTGGAAATTTGACTGAACCATTGTTCTGCCAAACATCTGCCTATTCAAAGAAGGGGAGAGAGATACGCGACTTTGAAGAATGCAGTAACCTAGAAACTGTCCACTGCTAGCATTTCTTTTCAAAAACTGATTGCTATCAGTTAGATGGTACCATAAAAATACGTTTGTGACATTTAGCAAACTTGCTTTTACAATAGATAAAAAAATTGCTGGCAAGTCAGCACTGGATGTCTCTACTTCGTGCACTATAGATGCTCAGATAAGTTGCACACATTGTCTTGAACAATGGAAATTAAAAATCTGCCTTCTAGTATACTGAAAAGATATTAGGTCTCTAATTTGGAGCTCATTAACAGATGTCTTATTTTAGATCTGCAAGGCTCTGCAGCATTATACTAGGGTGTTTGCTCAATTTCCTTTTGTATTTGGTTGCTATAGAAACATAGGGTCTCACTATTGCACTGTGCCTAAAACAATAAAAGCTTAATGCATACTAAGTCTGCTGAAAGCAAAGTTATAATTTGAACCTGTGGAAACATAATTATGGGAATGACTTGTGCGACGGTGAGGTTATGAACTGGGGAGAGGATGATCTTACCAAGTATTTCTCCCTTTAGGCATGTAAGGAAGAGCGGAGCACAAGGAGGGGTTAATTGGGTGATTTTTAAAAAAAAAAATCTTCTCCGGAAAGATCCTAGTTATGAGATACGTCTTTAGGCTACAACTTAGTTCTTAATAAGGTGTGCTCTCTTCCACTGAATGCAAATCCTCACTTTTCCTAGGATCTTGATGGGAGACACTGGGTTAGCATTTCTTCCTAAAGAATGTCTTGTAACATGAGCTGCAAAAGTAATGAACGTGCCTTGCACGGGCACATAAGGGGACAGATGTTCGGCTTACCAAAAAAGGTTAATCCCTACTAACTTCAGGGCAACCGTGTGGCAATACTGCTGATTCATTGTTAAAATGCACACTATCTGCACGAAAAGGGATGGGATGACATGGATACCCTCCTGTTCAGACCAGCTACTGCCTCAAAGGTGTTAATTATGCATGGTCATCTCCATTACCTTAACTTCCTCTGCCCCACTGTCCCTCCTCTTTGGGAATTTTTTCGACCTTTCCTGGCTACGCTTGCAAATTGCTGGGTACCACGTTAGTATTTAGCACCAAATTCCTCGTTCGAGTCCTTTGCAGTACTGACAATTAACACACAAACTAAGACCTTATTCCTAGACACTTTACGCTTTTTGGAACACCGCAGATGTTTCCAATGCTAGCAAAAGCAGCGCTTCCGTGCTGCAAGACCCAGTGTCATGCCAGCTTACTGGTAACCACCATCACTTCAGTCTCGTTTCCAAACGTGGTTTACGCGCCAGATGCTGCCGAGCTGCCCTCACCTCCCTTCTTAGACTGCAGGGACAACCTCGCTGCCCAGTGCTCCTCACGGGTCCATCCTCACTGCTTCTGCCTTCTCTAGAGGAGCTGTAGATGCACACGGTCAGAATTAGGTTGGGATGGACCTCTAAATCTCCATCTAGCCACGCTATCAGACTTTTCTTTTAGTCTGCGTAGCTGATTGAAGGTGTTGGTAGTTGCCTTTTCCATTCCTCAATGTGCCATGGATGTTGCATGATTTAGGTTCCTAACTCACCTTGACTGTGCCTTTTGCTCTTCGATCCCTCTCCCTCCAGCCCCGAGGAGCAGTAGGGCTACTACTGAGCACGACCTGGCTTTGTGATGGAGAAGGGCTTCGTCGGCCAGGCGTCGGGGAGCGATGTGTGCGTAACCTTGTGCCTGTGCCTCTCTCTGCAGCCGAGGTGGTTCGCTGCCTGAACAGTGCCCTCCAGGTGGGCTGCGGCGCCTTCGCCTGCCTGGAGAACTCCACGTGCGACACGGATGGCATGTACGACATCTGCAAGTCCTTCCTGTACAGTGCTGCTAAATTCGACACTCAGGTACGGCGCGAGTATAAAGGAACGGGAATAATCCCTCGCCGTTAGCGCTCCCTTGCCGTGCCCCGGTTCAGCAAAGTGCTTTTACAAGTCCTGCGGCACTAAAGCACGTGCGTAAAGGCTTTGCTGAATGGACGCCTGAATTTCTCTGTCCTCACGGAGCTGGGCTCTGTGCAGGCTTAACCCTTCCTTTCTTACAGCCCTTCCTGCTGCCTAGCCACTCCTCTGAGCCACGATTTTGGGTTTTGGCCACAAACGCATCCTTCAGGGCTATTTTCTGCACTACATTTTCCACATACTGGATGCTATGTGTGAGGACTTGGCAGGGAGCGTTCTGTGGGGCGGAGAGCTAAGTTTCCTCTTCAGGAGGAAATATAAACGTTCTTCTAACAAAGTAAGTCTTCTGACTGTGTGACCTGGCACAGGGCTGGGATTTGAATTGGAAGTCTTTGGGCCTGGGAATGTGCGGCCAGATCAGCCTCTCTGGAGCTGCAGGCACTCGCAGCCGGGTAAATAGGATAATATCAGCGGACTGCGGCTCTGCCAAAGGCCCTTTTCCTTCGTACTTTCTTCCCCAAATGTGCAGACACCTTATTCCCTGCATGCTTGATCCCAAAGACAAACTTTAAAGCTCTTACAGCATCTTAAGCTCTGGCGAGCCAGATGTGTTAAACCCCTGGTATGCAGCGAGCGGTCGAGCCGCCTCGCAGAGGGCAGGATTGGCTCATCTCTGGTGCTGGCCCTCCTAGGGCTGCTCACAAGAAGGCTTCCTTTCCTTAAATCTTTTGGGAACAGGAGCTCACTGTTCTCAATGGACCACATGCATCCCAACTGAAGCTGCTGCATTTAGGGTCCAATTCCCCGCCGTGCTCGCTAAGGGACCTCTAGGAGTTCTGTAATTGCAGCAAAGGTAATTAATAGCAGCAAGCCACAGCAGAGTTATCTGTCATTACATCCCATTCTATGAAATTTGTTGCAGTTTAAGTTTTTTCTCCTGTTTCCAGGGAAAAGCTTTTGTGAAAGAAAGCTTGAAATGCATCGCAAACGGGGTCACGTCCAAGGTGTTCCTCGCCATCCGGAGGTGCTCCACGTTCCAAAGAATGATCTCCGAAGTGCAAGAGGAGTGCTACAGCAAACTGGACATGTGCGGCATCGCAAAACGAAATCCTGAAGCAATCACGGAGGTTGTCCAGCTTCCAAATCAGTTCTCAAACCGGTACGTGGAGCTTTCCTCAGCTGAAACATATCAGATGCACAAATGTGAAGGATAGGGAAGGAAACAAGAGGAACCGAGTGGACTAACTTCTTACAAGTCCTAATACAGCTTAGCCTAAGTAATCCTTTCTGCCTTTTCAAATCCTTGTTAAGTTTTACCAGCATTCTTCCAATTCTCTTTTTGGTAAATACATTTATAAACATCTCCAGGGGAGAATCGTAAAATCAACTGGACGTACATTACTTCAAAGCCTGGAGTTGGTTGAAATGTTAGTTCTTTGAGTTTGAATGCAGCATAATGGTAAACAGAGCTTTTAAATACCAAGCCAGTCTGATTATATTGCCATATTGACCACTTAGGAGATTTTCAACCCACTGCAGCTTCATTCTCTTCTTCAGATTGGGGCCATCTTTTGGGGGTTTATGGCAAATGAGTGAGCCCTTGGCCTCAGAATTATTGAGGTAATACAAAGAATTAGGAAGGCTGAAAAGGAGCCAGTAGATGTGCTCCTCTATAACCTTATTCTGCCATGATCCAGTAGATCTTATTTATAGGGATAGTCTAGTGTTCTTCATGGTCTCTTTTAGGGTTGTTTTCACCCCTGTTCCTTCTTGATAGCAAAGGCTGCCTGCAGAAATGGGCACGTCATGCTGCTCTCTGGCGCTTTATCTGAGCACAGAACTGCCCTGTCCCCATCCTCCAAGGACAAGGGACAGAGAGAGGCTTCAGGGAGCTGCTGCAGTCTGCGCAGTCACGCTGCAAGGACAGGGATTTCTTCTTCTTCTAAATCCTGGAACAATCAGTGCTGAGTCTTGTGATTGGGATAAAAGGGATCTTTTTGAACACTTTGAGTAAATACGCTCTAGAATCTGAGTGCAAACAGACCGAGCTGCAATTTAACACGTTGGCTGGCTGCGGCGAAGGCTGGAGCTCCTTTGGGGTGGCTGTTGGACCTAATGGAGAGCATCTGAAGCCTACAGACCTATCCTACCCCAGGTAGGCCAGGGTACATGGATGCTGTATCTCCAACCAGCATAATTTCATTACAAAAACTCTCTTGTAGACTATTATATGCAGAAAATTGTACTTGGGGGAAAGGCAATTCCTGTAGACGAGGAGGGAATTAATATGTAACTGAACTCTCCGTCAAGTCAGGAGGTCAAATGTGGTTTCTTCTCTCTCTGTCTTTTCCTTCTGCCCCCGAGCGACTTTGGGAGAGGACTGCTGGGGGTTTCCAGGCTGAAAGAGCAGCTGGGGTTCACGGCATGGGATGAACCAGCCCTTGGCAGGGCTGCAGGGGCGTTGGGGCGAACGTGTTTGGACAGCGGAGCCAGGAGGGCGCAGCGGGAGCCGCGGCGATGTCGCACGTGTTCGGGACGTTCCTCTCCGGAGGATCGAGCCCGAGCCAGAGCCGCTCTCTCCCGAGGCACAGGGAACTCCTCCCCCACAGCCGCCAACCCGCCTCGAAGCCAAAGGATATTATGACATGTTGAGTAACAAAAGCAGCAGGATTTCCCAGCTAATAGTTTACATTAAGGTCTCCTAAAGCATCCTGCTTTCCCAGCCCCTGTCCCAACATAGCCACAGAATAAGAATGTGCCACTTGGCCTGGGACACCGAGGGGAAGTAGTTAAAGGTCATAGCATCTTCCTGTGATTTAATCTCATGGCAGGAGCAGAGGAAAGCCTCGCTGCCTTTGCTCTCAGTCTGGCTACTGCAAGGCGTTATCGAGCCATGAGGGTGCAGCTCTGAAAGGCACCAGGCTCTATTTTACAAAGGAGGTGCACGGAGGACAGTGTCTAAGATCTTTTCCCTGTGTCCTACCAGTCTGGGACTGGTTTAAACTGGGAGCGTGGTTTGCACAGATGTCTTCACCATCTGTGTGTGCCTCTGACCTTAACGCTGCCGTGCTCCCGTGTGCCAAAGCCTGGTCCTTTTGTACTTCGAGTGCAGCAGAAACTTTAACCTCACCTGACCTCCCCTGACTGCTCCAAAGGCCGGAGCTGAGAGGTAGGAAAGGAGTTTGAATGCGAAGTCTCATTTCCCTCTTCCTTCCCCTCCTCCTCCTGCAGGTTATTCTCTTCTCTGCTCCCGTGGAAAAATGTCATGGTGACCTTAAAGGCTTAAAATAAGCTCCCTCTTGTCCTTTCAGGCAGAAGTAGCCCGGCAAATATGGGACGGCTCCTTTTTCCCAACTTTCTCTCCTTAGGGAGATGTTCGCTTGTACGGTGAGCGCCATGCATGCGGGGCAGGGCAGGCCCTGCCTTGGCCCTACGGAGGCTGGGGAAAGAGATCAGCACAATTTCCTGGCTCCTTTCTGGAGCAAAGAGCCTGCAGTCGAGGCTGCTGGAAGGCAAAGCCACAGCAGCAGGCAGGCAGGCAACAGGGGAGAGCATAAGGTGCTCGCTGGTGGTTTTGGGCACGGGCAGCTGGCTGGAAGGGATGGCTGCCTGTCCTAACGATGTGTCCCCAGGGATCACACACATCTGTCAGGCTCTGACTTGTACCGAGCCTGCTTTTCCCTCCTCCAGCCCTTTGCCACAGGCTGTGCGTGGAGGGAAGGAAGAGGGAGGGCAGGGGATGGTGCCAGAGCTCCTCAGGGGTCCTGAGAAGCGCAGGGATGGATCCGTTTGTGGCAAGGGTCCTCGTGGCCCCGACCAGTGCTCTGCTTAGTCTGTCACCCTGTCTGATGATGGGCACTATCAGTCGGAAAGATGCGGTTATTTTTCTTCCTAAAGCTCTAGAAACAGGGGTGTTAGCAGAGTAAAACACACGCATAAGCCAGTTACGTCGGCTTAGCTCCTCGCTCTCTTCCATTTCCCGATCCACCAGTGTTACACCAACATGACTTGGCATGGTAGCCTTATTGCAGAGTTGGAGCAGCTCTCGTTCAGGATCACCGTGTTAGAAGTTCAGCCTGTTGTATTCCTTCCCTGCCTCATGGGCACAATATCTCTGGAGCAGGGCATTTGTTAGATGCAGTTTCATGGCACTAAGGGACGTGCTTTAGGGATGGGATTCAGTAGGTTGGGCTGATGATTGAACTTAAGGTCATAGCATTAGGGTTGGAAAAGACCTCCAAGATCATACTAACCTAGATGATTTTATGGTTCTAGGACTTTAAATTTAAATTTAAACTTTAAATCCCATGACTCTAGGGTTTAAAATTATTTTAAATTTTGAATCTCGTAGTTTTATTGCTTGGGCTGGTCGCCTGGCTTCGGATCAGCTCTTACCTTGTTTCTTTGGTCGTGCTGGGAGCTGCCTTTGGGTAACGGACACCAACTCTCGCGCAGGTATTACAACAAGCTGGTGAGGAGCTTGCTGGAGTGCGACGAGGAGACCGTCAGCACCATCAAGGACAGCTTGATGGAGAAGATCGGGCCCAACATGGCAAGCCTCTTCCACCTGCTGCAGACGGACCACTGCGCCCAGGGCCACCCGCGCACGGACTTCGCCCGGAGACGCATCACCGAGCCGCAGAAGCTAAAACTCTACTTCAGGAACCTCCGAGGTGAGGCGTCCAGCCCGGCCCACGCGAAGCGCAGCTCTGCCGAAAGCGCGTAACGCCGCGGGGAGCGCGCGCGGGTGTGTAAGGGATGCTAAGCACTACCAAAGCTGAAGTCTCTCTTCTAGAGGAGTTAATGCACCCCAAAACCAAGTGTACTGTAGCTAGTTTTAATAACGACTAGGAACTGGTTTTAGATTTAGTCATTGATATTTTCTATTCCTCTCGAACAAACTTTTGCATGGGTCTGTGTTCAGTGTCTCAGCTTTCCCGCCGTCAAAACGTCTCCATCTCTTTTCTTTCCCCCCACAAAAGAAAAAAAAAAAAAAAAAAAAAAAAAGATATCCCAAACAATCTTAGTCTTAAATAGCACCATAGAGTAGTCAGGCCTTCAGACGATCTCTAAATGTACTGTAACGCTAACACCGTTGAAGTCTGAAGCTTTGGCACCAAGGAGAATAGCCGATTCTCGCTTGTAGGAAGCTGGTAGGCAACAATAGATGCACTAACAACTATTGCACATCCTAAAGATGTCAGTGGAATTCGTGTTATGAATCTGTGCTGGCCATGGACGAATATGAATGTCATATTCCTGGTCTCTTAGTGTCATGCAGTCCTAATCCTTCCGATCCAGCTCTGTTAACCTGTTGATTAACCAAACTCGCTAGCTGTGGGTGATTCTCGTTACCGGGACCTGGCACCTCAGTGCAAAATGAGCTAAAACGCCCCCCCCCCCCCGACACACACCGAATCAGGAAAGGAACATTTTGTACTACGGAAATGATTAAAAGCGGTGCCAGTCTATGGTTAAAGCTAGTCAGAAGGTTACATAATCTTGCATTGTATTTAAAAGCTAACATCTATGTACTGTATTTAACTATCTAAAGCTTTAAAAAAAAATCTAACAGAAACAAACCCTGTCTTAAGACAAGAGTATTAAAGGTCTTGCTCTAACTGTGGTATAAATAGTTTTAAAATCTGTCATGTACTGTACATAAATTCCATGAGAGTCTGCTTTAAAGGAGCAGAATATAATAACTTTATTGCATAAACTTAGTTTTGTAAGTTAGCTATTTTTCTTTCCTGGAAACAGTATCTCTGTCATATTCAAGAGTTCACTTTCTACTCTGTGGCCTTTTTATAGTGGAAGAGAGAAAACGATTAGAGCAGAAACAATTAAGACATGGCCAGGAACAAACCTCTCTTCTTAGGTGAAATGACAAAAAAAAAGCAAAATGGAAATTAAAAAAAAAAAGAGTTCAGACTGGCCAGTCCTGCTGTGAGACCATAGTTGTACCCAGGGCACGAGCGCTGCCGGAGAGCTGCTTGGGGAAGCAGGTGGCTGACGATGCTGCTTTGGGGTCTCAGAGCTGCCACGGGGGAAAACGTCCCTTAGGAAGGGGATCTGTGGGGAAAGGCAGGGGGAAAAAGAATCCTTAAATTCCCTTAAGCTTCAGCAGTAAAACATTGTGCCTGCCTTTAAAGGACACACGCATTAAGGCTCTCGGCTCTGCCTTTCCTCCCACCCATCTCTTCTGCAGCCTCTGCGAACAGGACGGCCGGTCCCACAGCAGTAGCTGGGGGCCTCCCCCAAACGCCGCTCTCTGCACAGTAGCCTGGCCGGGCTTCGGCGAGCCAAAAAAAAAAGCCACATTGTGGCACGAGATCAACAAGGCCAGTTCCACGCTCCAAATCTATCCCGCTAGAGTCCGTCTGCGGAGTGGATGACTCTTGCTCAACTAGTTAGAGAGCTAATAAAGGAGGTATCTATTTTTCTTTTCAAAATCTAAAGCAATATAACTTTTTTTTTTTTTTTTTTTTTTTTTTTAAACCACAAAGCCTTTAAACAATAACTTGCTGCTAATATATTGAAACCAGATGCAGTGGCAGCATTTCTGATATTGCTGTCTTCATTAAATGTAGCCCAAAAGTGCTGTCATAAAATTGTAAGCAGCAAAAAATGTTGCTGATGGTAGAGGGTTGGGGTTTTTTTTGTTTTGTTTTGTTTTGTTTTTGAATACTCTGAATCGTGCAGTCCAGGGCAAACAAGATGCAATATTGCTCGCTCTTAAATCACAGTCAGGTATATAGAATCCAACGCGGTAAAGTTTTGCAAGGTGAAAACCAAAGGCCCCTTGAATATCCTGACCCTGAAGGTTGGACTTTTGCTTAGGAAGCGATCCCAGAGCCGTGCACGTTCTGCTCTGCGCCCTGCAGCATCGCGCCTTGCGCGGCACCCGTGGGAGAGGGGGTTACAAACTTGGGAAACCTGCTGGGTGTTGTGCATCACGTGCATTTGGCTATTTGGGAAGATAGTTAAAAAAAAAGGTCTTCACGTGGCTCGAGTGCCCAAGCAGCCGCCCGGATGGCTCTGGGCTGTGCCAAGCTGCTGCCGGGTGCCACACGTCCCCGTGGGGTGCACCGAGGACTTGTAGCAGCCCCGACTTCCCACGGAGGCACTCCCATTAGCACGTGGCTTCCCCATTGCTCTGTGCATCGCTGCTATGAAAACCCACAGAAGCTTTACAATGCTGAGTTGAGGCTGGGGAGAAGAGCCCAATCCCTAACTTTTTGAGTTCTCATATTTTATTTTTCAGTCGGAATTTAAGCTTGTTTTCCCCTTAGCATGGGTAGGAAGATGACAGAAAATAATTCCCCTGGTTCAATTCGCTCTGCTAGCACAGGTAAAAATCCTCTGTGCAAACCAAATATTGCCTCTCTGCACTGGTGCAGCTCCTGGGGACTCTCCAGATGGCCGGTGTTGGAGAGAGCCCATGAGATTTTTGAGCTGCTTAACGCGTCCCTTTGGTCCCTAGGCTGAATTAGGAAGGGAGCTGCGAGCACAGAGCCACAAAATCAAAGGGCCTGGGGTTCACCTTGCTCAACTTTTGCCTTCTAGCCTAAGCTGGTCATTTAAAGCTCTCCCTTAGCAGTGGAAGGGGGACGTGGAGGTGGGGGAGGCACTTCCCATCGCCTGGGAAGGACGCCTCGAATTAGGGGAGAGATCCCCCTGGAGATGGGGAATCATTCTCAATATTAAGTCCAGCTATTTCACACTTTATTTAATCTCTAATGCTTTATTTTTTTAATCTTGCGTTCACTGCAGAAATGATTTCTCTCGGGGGCGGGGAGGGGCTTATCTAGAAATGTTTGCATGATTCTCATTGTGATTTGTTTGCACTTTAGATGTTTTGTGCCATTATAAATTTGCATTATGTATTTATAATTTAAAGATACTTAGAAGGGGGAGAGAGTTGTTTGTTTTGTTTTGTTTTGTTTTGTTTTTTTTGCTGAGTACTGGAATAAACGGTGAGCATATCTGGTATATGTCATTATTTATTGTTTAAATTACATTTTTAAAGCTCAGTGTGTTCATATAAAGGTTATTTGAAACATATCATAGTAATGAGAAAGATGCAAGTTATTTTCTTTGCTTATTTTTATAATTAAAGATGCATAACATAATGAGGCCTATGTTGGATTTTCTTCTGCAATGAAATAAAATGTCAAATTTAAGGGTTTTCAGTGTCCGACTCTTTCTTTGAGCATTCCTGGGACCGCTGATCCTGGTACTACCCAACAAGCACCTTGTTCTTGCACCCACCTTCGAGTGAGCATCGTGGTCTGAGCACCTCGGCAAAGAAAGAAAACCAATTTCCCCATCACGTTAGAGTCAGACTTGTTCAAGAGAACCAAGGACTAAGTATTGGCAATACAGCTGGATTAAAAATAAATAAATAAATAAATAAATCTATTCTTCTTCCTTGTTTTGTCCAGCAGCTTAGAAATTACTTTCAATTTTTGCTTTTATTGAAACCTCTTTCCAGTCAAAAGCTAAGTTTATAGTAAGGCACAGCAGCTTACCAAAACTAGAAATTGCCATCTTCTGCAAAGAAAGGCTGGGCACAGTCAGCTCCTGGGGCTCAAAATTCAGGTTGACAAGCCAACACACTACTTACTTAATGAGATGCTATAGGGTTAAACCTTCCTCGAGCTCCTCTTCACTGCTCTTAATTGCAGATGGGGACAAACCACCCTGCACCTGCTTCCTTGGTACAGGTCTGGAAAGTGTCCCTGTTCCTGACTCCAGGTGAGCTTCATTAGTCCAGCAGGAGTTAATTGCTCAGGAAAAGGTGGAAAGAGCAATTACTCCATCCTCTGAAGCTCTTGGCTGTGCTGCCGCTTCAGCTGGGTTTCTCATAAACTCCTTTCCCCAAATGAAAATGTCAAAAGCAAAAAAGGATTGCTAAGAAATGTCAGCATCGCATCCATAACGGAGTGTCACGTCGCTTGGGCTTACCAAAGGCTCACAAATACGGTTCCAGTCCATATACAAGCACCGTTTGGTCCTGAAATATAACAGGGAGCTTAGAAATGGATGGCACCATCTGACTTTTCCACTTGTTTGCCATTAGTAGAAATCCCCGAATCTCTTTCTGATCACCTACCCGTAAATCACCACCTGCTAAATAACAAACCCACCCACCCCGTTTTCTAAGAGTCGAAGCTGCAAAGAAACCAAAGGAACTGCCCCAAAAATTAGGGATAAACAGTGAATTATACATTGCTAGAAGCAAAGCCAGTTCACATTTCTGCTCTTGCAAAGAGAGAGCCTTGGAAGCGGTACAGATGCCACACTTCTAAAAGCTGAGGTTCACAGCTCTTTTGTCACTAATAACCACTATAAATAATTACTGTCAATGCAGTGTATTATTCCCATGAAATGTTCATAAATTTCGGTCTGTATGGCTGCCTCGTTTGCAAACCACATCTGTAAAATGAAATTGTTCTTGGAGAATTCGGGGATTTTGCAGGCACACAGCACCTCACCCCAATGTATGGAAATCTGGATTTTTCACTTGGAAATCTGGGTTTTTCTGTGAAATCTGGAAAGTTTTCATAGCTGGAAAGTGAGGGCAGGTTGGGCGCAAAGGAATCACTAAAAATTAGCACACACTGTCATCGGTGCTAAAACTTAAGCCCAAAATGAGAGACATAAATTGCACATGAGCATGGTTCAAAGCAAGATCACCTGTGGTCCACAAGGAACTGCAGCGTTATAATACAAATTTTCCTTTCTCCTCCCAAATTCAGGAGTTCTTGGAGGGTTTGTGAATAGCTTAAAAATGTCCATAATCCATTGACACCGTGTATAAAGGAGGCAGCACGAATCAAGTGAAGTTCTTTTAAAGAATAATCAAAGTGTTTGAAGTTTATTATTATCATTATTGTTGGAAATTTCATTTCATGGGACATTTTTGCCTTGCCATCCCCAGCTGCGACACCATTTTGGAAATGCAACTATTCCTCATGAAATACCAAAAAAAAAAAAAAAAAAAGAAGACATGTTTAGACCAGTGCTAGTAACAAGTGTTATGATTTTAAAACCTGCCAGCAGCAGGGGTCTAATCAAAGCCGTCACCATGGTGGAAAGTCTGTGCAGAAAACAGATCCTAGGAGAGGAAATCTCAGCTCGGTGATGGAGAGCGGAGTGCATTAAAGTCCTGGTTATCGTCTTCAAATGGAACAAACAGCCCAGGAGTTAATTTGATTTGGCCGAGGACCAAAGTACATGATTGACTGATGTTCTTGTCTTGTCCTTTTCTTTTTTTTTTTTTTTTTTTTTTTTTTTTAAGTTTCATTACAAAGCAAGGGGAAAATCACTTCAAATTTTCCTGGCCCTCACCCTTCCTGCTTGCTTTGCTGTTCTAAGAAAGGGGAGAGAGAGAAAGACCAAGAGCAAGAGCGAACAAGTGTGATCTTTGGCACTTCAAATGACACCGTACGAAACGGCTGGGAGCGAAATTTGGGAACAGACTTCACTTCCTGCCTCCTGTGAACTTAGAAAAATAAAGAAGCAGAAAAAAAAAAAAAAAAAAAAAAAAAAAAAAAGAAAAAAAAAAACCTTCCACAATATAATAAAGGGCATTGTCTTTGCCATCGTGATTCAGCCAGTGCAACCGGGAATATGAAAGAAGCTTAAAAAAAATAATAATAATAAGTGAAGTAGGATGCTAAAAATATAATCAAAGTTCAAACAAATTGAATCCGCGCTGGTCGTTCCCATCGTGCAAGGTTAGACGGGCGAGATGCAGAAGGAAAAGCTGAAGAAAGGCAAATGGATGCAGGCTTTATGGGGTTATAACGTGGGGAATGCACAGTCGGGCTGCACAAAGCCGATCGATATTTTTATATATTTCAGTGTAAAGAATATGGTCAAAAATGTTGGTGATGGATTTTGGGGGATCACACCCCTTGAAATCCCAGGCTCTCCCTGGGCTGATTGGAGGGAGAGACTCACAGCACCTAAAGCTTATGGAAAGTATTCTTCAAGAGAATAAGCAGGTCACAAAAATTACTTTTGTTCAATACATTTTCCAAGGAGACATCTCACCCTCACCGTGCCCGCAGGGCACAAACGTGTTTTCAAAGGCTGGGTCCCTCCTTGAAAAGCCGAGCTTGGCATTAGAGGGAACTTCTACTGTAAAACCCACTCATCTCCACGACTGAGAGGAGTTGGAGAACCTTAGGCAGAAAATATCTGAGATATTTTTCCAGCCAACAGCTGGAAAAACTAGTAAAACCTGCACGAGCTCATGGGGGGGGGGATTATTTTCACATGGATGAGATTTTTTTTTAATTTTGCTCCTCTTTGCCTCTCGTTTTTTGGCAGAGGGGGATGCCAGGGTAGCCTGGGATGGAGGGCAGGCCATGGGGAAGCAGGGGACACCCACACGGGACGGTCCGTGGGACGTGCACGGTCCTTTTTCACCCCAGATGGGACGGATGCTGCAGCTCCCAAGAGTTATTTAAAAGCAAAAAAGCCATTTTATGGAAGCTGTGCTGTCCATAGTCTCAAGCTGGGAGAAAATTCTGTTTGGTTCCTCTGACTTCCCTTCGGGGTTTTGTTTCTCCTCTAGGCTCGGAGCATTTATTTATCTCTTTTGCTGCAAAACCCAATCGCTGCTCCTCGCTTGGCGCGCTGCTTGGCTCCGAGTAATCAGCTGGGCTCAATAAAATCATCAGCCATCCCCAGCCAGTCGTCCTGAAACCCTAGCACAATTTTTGCTCTCAGCTGGGGAATTTAGGCAGTCTGAACAAGCAGAAAGAGCCCAGCTATTTATTTTTATTACTGCACCGATAATTCAGCCTGGTAGGATTTTTTTTATTATTTTTTTTTCAGGCATATTTAAAAAAATATATATTTTTCTGAGGTGATGTTTGCTTAACGGTTTCACACGTGTTTCTTCGACTCGCTTTTATTCCCTGGCCATGATTTTCATGGGGATGAGGTGACCGTCTGCAGGCTTCGGACACATGTTCGGGGCTAATTGGCTAAACGAGGTCCCCTGGATCTTCTCTGAAATGTGCTTTTATCCCTACGGCCACGGGGAAGTGCACGGCCCCCCAAAAATTCAATTTTAAAAAGCAAATTAATTAATCTGAGTGAAGAGGGAGGAATGAGGGTGTTCAATGGGGGTTAGCACTCTGCTGCTGCTCGGGGGCTCCCAGGTGTGGCAGATCCCCTGCCCGCCGCCTCCTACCATGGACCAAAAAGCCATGAATTCACCCCAAACGTGGCTCTTTCTGCTCTCTGCTCTGCTTTCACACAGAAAACCCCTTCCTTCCCCCCTCGCTGTGTCCTGGCCAGGAAGGACACGCTCCTGCCATGCAGCCACGGATCTTTCCTGCCCGAGGTAAATCTTTCCTTCCTCTGGGCAAAGGCACTGTCCTCAGGAAGAGGGGAAGACGGGCAGCGATTCCCTGCCGGCAGCCAGCGGCTCGCTCACGGAAAAGCTCATGACGGTCTAGGTGGAGCTGCCCTGGGTGAGTCAAGAGCATCCTAACGACGCACGAACGCCTTCCTCCTCGTCACTCGCACGGGGACAGGACCCTCGGCGAGCCCCTCACCCCGGCTCCGTTACGGGTTTGATTGATGGAGCTGCGGAGGTTTTATCGCTGCATCAGAGGAAAGGGCTCCGGGCAGATCCACCCATGGGAGATGCACCAGCCCTGGAGCTGGATTCCCAGGTCAGGGAGCAAACTTCCCTTAAGGATGGGGAGTGGTAGGTTCTGGCCGAAAAAATGAGATTACCAGAAGGACAATATTGGTTTTTCCTCTGGTGTGTAAAGGCGTGCTGCTCTGCTCCCAGCATTGTGCGGCCGGATTCTGCCTCGGGGTGGGTTTGGAGTTCACGGAGCCTGCCACTCACCCCATCGGTAGTCACTCATCGGAGTCAACTGGGAGAAACCTTTTTGCTTGAGGCCCCCTCGGTGCTTTGGGGAAGATCAGCATCCAGAGGAATTTTCCACAAATGCCCTGGGTTTTTCCCAGTGTCCCCTTTGGGGCTGCTCTGGATGCTTGGAAAAAGCTCAGATTTTCAGCTCGCAGGTATCCAGCGAGCCTGAAAGAACAGGTCAACACCTCCTGAGACCTTCCCAGCCCCAAACACCAGCTCTGCTCCATCGTGGAGGACCACAGCCACCACCCCAGTCCTTTTTTTCTTGCAATGGTGCCACCAGGAGCCACGAGCATCCCCCAGATCTCCCCGCCGAGCACAGCTAAAAAGGCACATTCATGCCATAAAAATCCTGCATGTGTTGGTACCTGGCTCAGCTTCATGGTCTTCTACTCAATCCTGCAGCTTTTCTCTGACATCAGAGTAGCAAATACCCTTTTCTGTATTCCAACCGATATAAAATGTCATCATTTGCCATACAGAGAGCAAAAAAATCTTGCCTGTAGCTTGGATTTCCAGCAGGCACCGGCCAGGAGGCACAGCCCACTTGTGGCCAGGCTCTGGCACGACGTGCCTGAGCTTTTCCAGCATCCCCGCATGTTCAGCTGATGGGCACGATACGAAGGGATGAATAATGCCGTGGTTTTCTAAATTACGTGTACTCAGAGATGTGCTCTGGCTGCTTGTCACGCAGGCGGCATCTCCCGTACCGGGGTTGTAAATGTTTTAATGCCGTAATGAGCTTCTCGCACGCGGAGTGAATGGGCAGCCACGGACGTGCCTGTCGGTGGTGTAAAAGCAGCGTGAGCTTCTTGCTGGAGCTGGAGTTAGGGACCCCCTCGCTGCCACCTTCCACATCTCAAACCTTGGCTCTGTTCGAGCTCCCAAAATGCCCAAATCCCCCCAGTTCGCCCCAGTTTGGGATAAAGCTACCCCAGCCAAACCAAGGTGGTGGGCTGGTTCTCCCTCTGCTCTCCTCTGGTGAGGCGTTTTGGGCTTCCAGCTCTTGATTTTAAGACACTTATCGATGAAATCTCAAAAAGTCTGGGATTTGAGCATCACGGCTAAGAGCAAAGCCACAGCTCAGCGCTAATCCCTGCCGAAAACCCTTCCTGGGAAAGGGGAGAAAGCTGCGTCAGCCCTTGCACAGCATCGCTCCCAAGGGTTTCCCCTGCAGCTCCGGGGCTGTCAGGAAGCGATTAAGCAAGCAGAGGAAATAAAAGCAAGTCCAGGAGTTTTGATCCCGCTCGCCCCCTTCCCCCCCCGGCGCTGACACCAGCGAGCAGGATCAGGCAGGGTCCCCTTTGAAGCCACGCTTGCGTCAAAGGCCGGCACCTGGATGCGAGGAGCAGCCTTGATTCCAGCCCAGAAACGGAGGCTGATTTTGGGAAAAGCCTCGTCTCTGCAAACTCACACGCAGTTTCTTTTTTTTTTTAAAAGAAGCCCTTTTTCCGGGCTCACAAGAAAAAAATGGCCATTTCTAAGGGGGAAAGGGGCATTTCCAAAGGGGAAACGGGCAACCAAAGGGTTGATTTCTCGAAACCCACCCCCAAAAACCAGAGTATTCTTTGCTTTTCCTTCCCAGGAGGCTCCGCTGTGTTTTCAGCTGCCTCGCTCTGCACCTCCAGCCCCCATTTATGCTGGCAGCGCTCTAAAGATAGATCCCAGCAGAGATTATCGGCCCGAGCGGTATTAATAGGAGGCAGCTGCTCTTTAAAGAGGCTTTTAAATAATGTAAAGAAACTTGGTCATATTTTTAAAAGCCTTTTAAGTGAGCCGAGCTGCCCCTCGGAAGAGGGCCGGGTGGGTTATTTGCTGATGGAAGGCGGCACACGGTGGTGGGAGCCCGGGGAAACTCGTGGGGCATTGCAGGATCCATCCCATAGTCCAGTCCCACCACCTTTCCCTGCCCAGAAAAACGGGGAAAGTAAGAATAAATGTGAAATTCACGGCTGTAGGAAGCCCCACTCTGTAGGATCCTCCTGGCCCTGCAGCATCCTCAGTTCTCTGCTCCGAAACCTCATCTCCGTGCAAGTGAATAATAGAGGGAAACCTTAGCTCTGCTGTGAAAATAAAACACAGAGCAGGCTGCGTGGGGCTGGTGGGACCAAAGGGGATTGGGTACCACTGAAATCTTGCCTTTGTATAAAAACAGTGAGTGGCCACATACTGCCAAAGGGGTTTTGGGGCTGAAACGTGCAGAAATGGCGCAGCAGAGGTAGCAGACCTCGGGGTTTGCGGGGATGGAGCTGGGCAGGGCTGGAGGGATGCAAGCACCGAGGGCATCAACCTGCTGCATCTCGGCACCTGCTCCTTGATGTCTGGGGACGTGGCCCTGGTCTGGGCACCACCGAGTCCCACAGAGGAGTTTCCAACCCTGGCCACACAGAGCCAAGGCGGCTCTTCCTTTTGGCAGCTTTTTTGTCCCAGAGCGGAAAATTACACAGCTCCCCCTCAGAGCCGATGGTTGTGTCATTCATTATAATTAAAAAAAAAAAATGAAAAAATGAATTCCAAAGATGATGCCACCGCACAGGCTGCTCGGGGCGACCTCCAGGTGCCTGAGCGCGGGTTTCACCCCATTCCCAGCACCTCAGGCAGCTGCGCCTCAGGAAGTTGCTCACGGCCGGCTTTATGTATTTTAAGGGTGGGTAGGCTGACAGATAGGAAACCCACGACATGTAATAGCTGATAATGCATGATGCATTTCCCCCTGCCCTGTGAATTATTCGAGGCGGCGGTTGACTTCAGTATCACCAAGCTGAGCCTTTCGGCACGCAGCATCCATGGGTGGCATCAAAGAGAAAATGAGTCAAGGCCCCTTAGTTTGGGAGCTTCTTTAGCTCAGGTATTTGAAGTTGCTTTTTGGCCCGGTAGCCAAGCGCTCGCTCCACAATTTAAATAAATACCTCCCGTTACCAAAAATAAAAATAAAATAAAATAAAATAATAAAATAAAATAAAATAAAATAAAATAAAATAAAATAAAATAAAATAAA
>NC_048914.1:3220125-3224209 GCF_011077185.1 Oxyura jamaicensis
AAATAAAATAAAATAAAATAAAATAAAATAAAATAAAATAAAATAAATAAAATAAAATAAATCAAGTAAAATAAATAAAATAAAAATAAAATAAAATAAAAATTAAAATAAAATAAAATAAAATTAAAATAAAATAAAATAAAAGACAGAAACCAAGCACATGTGGCAAACCTCCCAGTTGTTCCAAAGCAGAAAGCAAACCCCAGGATGTCTGCACACCCTCTGGCTGAGCCTGGTAAAGCCAGTAAGAAATGACACAGGCACAGCTCCTGATGCTTGCAAAGTGCGGGGCAGAGAGGAGTGGGGATGGACGGGGTGTGGGGCAAATAAGTAAGTAAAATAAAATAGAATAAAATAAAATACAATACAATAAAATAATAAAATAAATAAAATAGAATAAAATAAAATACAATACAATAAAATAATAAAATAAAATAAAATAAAAATAAAAATAAAAATAAAAATAAAATAAAATAATAAAATAAAATAAAATAAAATAAAGTATTTCTTTATTACAGATTTGTAAATGAGGGTGTGAAGGTTTGGGTAGCTCGGGGGTAAAATAGAGAGGCTGGGGATAACCACGCTCATCTCTGTCCCAAATTGTGAGCATCATTTGTGCTTCGCCCATGTGCCCCTTCTCCCCCCGGGTGCTGCTGCTCACCCCCAGAGCATCCCCAGCCAGGCGGACCGGGATCCACCAGGCGGCCGGAGGGGACCAGCAGGGCTCTGCAGCATCCCGGCTGAAGTTCTGCAAGCTGCAGGACCATGCACAATATTTTTTTTCCTCTCCTTTTTTTTTTTTTTTTTTTTTTCCCCGTAGGCTCTCGCTCAGCCACTGCTCTTGTGCCATCTGCCGACCGAAGGCCGCCGGCTCCGTGGCCCCGCCACGCCGCAGCACCCAGCACCCAAAATGCAGCCCCCAAAATGCAGCCCCCAAATTTCAGCACCCACCTGGCCTGCTTGCACCCATCCCCTCCAGGTGCCTCCTTCCCTCCCATCCCCACCTCAGCTTTGTGTGGCAGGCATCCCCAGGGGTTTGGCCAAATCACAGGAAAAAAAGGAGCAAAGATGAGAAAACTTCCGTCCCCTTAGGAAAAATGATAGGCGAGGAGGGGAAAACGTAATTTTTGTGAGTTCAAACTCCTTCCACCTGGCAGCGCTGGGGGACACTGAATTATTCATGCCAGCTCACCGAAATAATCCCATTTAAAAATAACTCCCCTGGCTGAGACACCGACGGGTATTTTTATCCTCCTGGCATGGGGCAGCAAGCCCCAAATCTCAGCTGCCCCTTCCCTGCACCACTGAGGGCGAAGGAGATTTTTATTATTATTATTTTATATTTTATTTTATTTTATTTTCCTCCCTTCGTCGCTCGGCGTTGAACTTGGGCGGCGAAGCAGGCTGCACGTCCCCCGTGGCCAAGCAGAGGGCACTGCTGGCCAAGGATTTGGAGCGGGTTTGGGTTTGTTTTATTCTGTTCCTGCAGAGGTTTGGCAGCGCAGTCCCAGCGGGTTTAAGGAACCATCCGTCTGCTTAATCCCGCTGGTGTCAACAGGTCCCCCCCAGCGCCAGAAATCAGAGATAAAAGATGGGGATGGGAAGCAGCCCGACAGCCCCCGAGCCATTGCACCAGGGAAGCTCTGGTTTGGCTCAGAAAGTTAAGAAATGGGGGAAATGGGGGGTGGGAAAAAGGAGATAAATAGAGGGCTGGAGATAACTGCGTGCTCCAGTTTGGGCTTTCCAGCCTCGTGCCCGTCCTGCTTTCCCTCACCTGTCCTGCCACCTGCTTTCTGCCGTCGCTTCTCTTTTCTCTGCTTTTTTGTCTTATTTCGCCAATGAACAAGGACTGAAAGTAGCTGGAAAGAAGAAGAGGATGGAGAAAACCCTTCCAAGTTCACTCCCAGTGGCATCACAAAGCACTGGCCAGCTCTTCAGCAGCATCCACACACACCTGTGAGCTTGCAAGCCCCCAAGCACCCACCTCACCCATTGTTCCCATCTTGCTCTGAGCACGAAACCTCCTGGCTCAGGCACGGTCGTGTTTGCAGGGCTTTGGGTGCTCTGGCAGCTCAGCAGGAGCCTGGCGAGTCCCGGCGATAGCACCAGACATCGGATACCTCAGGAGCTGCCACCAGAAATACCCCCGTTCAGACGAGCGGTGGGCCAGGAGCAGCTTTCTCCTGCTTTCATCTGAGTTAACAAGAGTAGCGATGTCCCTGGGTGGATATAAGAAAATTAGCTCGCCAGTCAAGAAGCTGATGGTTTATGGCTTATGATCGCTCCTCTCGCTGCCCCAGCATGGTGCCATGGTTCAGGGCAGGGATGGGCTGAGCTTGGCCGCCTCCAGCTGGTGCTGGCATCGGGATCGAGCCCTGGCCCGGGTTGGTTTGGCCACAGCTTTTGGCTGGAGATGATTTACAAACCCCACTGAAGCCTCTGGATGCTGCAGGTGAGGGAGGACTGGATGCATCCCGTGGGGCACACGGACCAGGACGGGGAGCAGGGAGCTCTCCTGGCCCACAGGCGCACTGATCCTGCCCTGCTTTCGGCTCAGCTTTCCTCTCTTCTCCCCCAGCTCGCCCCATCCAGAGCCTCCTCCAGCCCCGAGAGCTCGTCCAGCCGAACTCCATTAATCTCCGCGGCACGGAGTCATTAGGGGCGGATAAAGCTACTTACCCCGATTCCTTCCTGCTCGTCTCGATCGCAGCCAAGCATTTTACCTTGGCGCCGGCTGCCTCCCGCCATCAACAAGCCAAGGTGTAATGTTACTGCCTGTTTGCTCTCGCCTTTCCGTGTTTCTCCAGCCCCGTTTAGACGTGGCAATGAATCCAGCTGGGCTGGGCATCGGGGGCTCGCCGGGCTGCAAGGGATGGGATCAAGCAGGGAGCCTTGCCCGTGGGCTCTGCCATGAAGGTGACGCAGGGCAGCAAAGCCCACGGCCATGCCCAGCACCAACAGGAGCCCCATGGGCCGGAGGAGCAGCAATTAGTTTATTAATTGGGCTGTAAAATCGGTCCTGCACGGGATTAGGAAGTTGGGGTCTGGGAAGCTATACACAGGTTTTAAAAAAAAATAGAGGAGGAAAAAAAAAAAAGTATTCCCAGGTGTTTCGCAGTGTTTCCCATGGGGAAGATGAGCCCCGTGTGTCTCATGATGGATTCAGACCCAGCCCTTACACTTCACTGGGAAATAACAACGCTGTGATGCCAGCACCTTGGCAGGGATGTCCTGGGGAGGGAATACCCAAAAACCTCAAAGCACAGCCCGCAGGGGATGGGAGCAAACCTGAGCATCACACAGAGGGCAGGACCGACCTGTGGCTCTGCGAGCACCTCTCTGGCCAAGCCACTGTATTTATTTTCCCTCCTGCTCCAGCCCCTCACTGCCTTGCCTGTGTTGGGGCCGTTTATTTATTCAGCCTCCCCTAATAGTCCGCTTTGGCTGTTTCGGTGCCGCGGGAGATGCTGCCCCAGCTCAGACTAAAAAGTCCCTCTGCTCTGTCAGGGCTATCAGCAAACACCAGCCCCAGAGGCTGGCCAGGAATTTTAATTGAAATAGCCGGTCCTGAGCCCAGATAAGGCCCAGCATCACCCCGCGGCCGGTGGGGCAGCCCCACTGCCCCCCTCCCCAAAATTGGGTTGCTCTTTTTGGGGACCCTGGCCCCGCTCTATACCCCACTGGGGGGCTGCCAGCCCACTGCCCACCACCAGACCAGCACTGAGACATACTGGGAGGGCACTGGGGCTGTCCAGGGGCAGCCAGATGGGGTGGGGGCTCTGAGCATCCCCCCTGCCCACCCCGCAGGAGCTAGGTGGTCTGCGCCCCGCCGCCTTATCAGCCCTTATCTCCCCAAGCCGCTCGCTAATGTGACCTTAATGGAGCTCAGATCGGCTCGATTTGTTTTATTGCAGCTTAGCCCAAATCCCCCCCCTGGCCCCCCCCCCCCTTTCCCCCCCCCCTTTTGGCCTCGCATCCCCTTGTTTTGGAAATACAGAGGTGAAGGGGTCTGGCTCCTTCCTCCCCACCCAGCCGTCGGGGGGCTCGGCTGGGTGAACGGGGGCTGGGGGGGGGGGGGGGG
>NC_048914.1:3224309-3251923 GCF_011077185.1 Oxyura jamaicensis
CCGTCGGAAGGATGCTGCCCACCCCCTTCTCCGTTAAGGACATCCTGGACCTGGAGCGGCGGAGCGCCCCCGGAGCCCCCGGGACCGGGGCCGGGAGCAGCCCCGACGGGGGGGACGCGCCCCCCCGCCCGCCCCTGCCGCCACCGGGTGAGTGGGAGCCGCGGGGACCCCCCGGAGCCCCCCTTTGTGTCCCCCCCCCCCCGTCCCAAAAACTGAGGAGCCGGATTTTCCCGGTGCTGTGGGTGCGAGATGCCGGGTTTCCTACTTCCCCCCCCGTCTTTCTTTTTTTTTTTCACCTCCCTTTCCCCCCCTCCCCCCCCCTTTTATCCCCCCTTTTTTCCTCCTTTTACTTTTCTTTTCTCCCCTTTTTCCTTTCCTTTTCCGATCCGTTATCCCCATTTTTTTATTTTTTTTTCTAATTTCGGGGCGCTTGCACCGGCTGCACGGGGGGGGGGCCGGGTGCGACGGGGGGGAACGAAGCGGACCCGGCTCATTCCCTTTTCCCTGGGGGGCGGGGGTTGCAGACCCCCGTGTCCCACCTCTCCCGGGCCATAGCAGCTCTCGGGAAGGTCGCGGTGTCACCCCCTTTGTCCCCCCCCCGGACCCCCGGAGCCTCCCGAAGCCCAGCCGGGTCGGTGGCGCTGGGCCTGATCCTGCCCAAGGGCACAAGTAGGGGCGGTTTGGGGGGGGCGCAAAGCCCCTTTTCGATGCTCCCTAAATTGTCCCCGCGAATCCGCCCCAAGGCATCGCCGTCCTCGGGCTGCCCGGAGCCGGCTGCGGGCACCGGGGGGGGAGGGGGGACGAGGGCATCCTCGGGTCCCCCCCCGGCTCCCCCCACCTAAATCGGACGAATGTTCCCTTGCTCGCCTTTCCCTAACGCACATCGGATGCAGAGAGGGAAAAAAACGGGAAAACCAGTAAGACCGGAGCTGGAGCACTGGGAGGCACTGGGATGCGGAGCCAGGGAGCTGGGGAGGGCGAGAGCATCCCGGGGGGGGCGGATGGGAGCCCCCAGCACCCCATTGTCCCCCAGCCTCCCTGCATCCCCTGAGCCCCTGCAGTTTCCAGGGGACCCGAGCACATCCCGCCGGCAGTGGAGCAATGCACAAGACCCCCAGGAAAAAAATATTAATAAAATAATAATAATTTTAAAAAATGAATAATAACAAAATAATAACAATAATAATAACTTTGCATCTTCTTGTAAAACTACTGGGTTTTCCTCCTTCATTCCCAGCCCCTTCGTTTTGCCCCTTTGGCTTAAATTCAGGGCTCTGTGAGGGCTCTGCAGAATGAGGCATTACCCAAAACTCATGCAACAGTCACACCCCTAATTCCAGCCAGAAAAATAAAAAAGAAGGGGAAAATTTCTTGAATTTCCATTAAACATTGCAGTAAAAATTCATATGAAATTTAGCAGCTGATAACCCCGCTTCGTCTCACTCCCAGGGGGTCCCACTCCCAATTTCTCTCTCAGCAGAACCAAGCTGGGCGCTCACTTTGCTTTGGGTTTTTGCTCCCTGCAGGGAAACTTTTGCTCGCCCACCCCTTGGAGCCAGACGAGAAGAAAAACGAGCCCCGCAACCACCCCAAGCAGCGACACCGACGAAAACCCCGCGTTTTGTTCTCCCAGGCTCAGGTGTTCGAGCTGGAGCGGCGCTTCAAGCAGCAGAAATACCTCTCGGCTCCCGAAAGGGAGCACCTGGCCAGCGTGCTCAAGCTCACCTCCACCCAGGTGAAAATCTGGTTCCAGAACCGACGCTACAAGTGCAAGAGGCAAAGGCAGGACAAATCCCTGGAGCTGGCAGCCCACCCGCTGCCGCCGCGCAGGGTGGCAGTGCCGGTGCTGGTCAGGGATGGCAAACCTTGTTTTGGGGGGTCTCAGCCTTACCCAGCACCTTATGGCAGCCCCTGCCCCTATAGCAGCTGCTACGGCGCCTATAGCAGCAGCCCCTGTGCTGGGGGCTCTGGGGGGGGCTACGCTGGGGTGCTGTCACCGTGAGCTCGGGCATGGCTCAGCACCACCCCGTGCACTTGTGAGAGGGGATCGGGGCTTAGGGGTGGCCGAGGAAAACAGGAGAACCCGGAGGGGTTCTGCCAGCACCGCCAGCGGGACGCGGTGTGTCCGGCCCCCTCCGCCCAGCCACGGCTCTGCAAAAGGAGATGGGGGTACCCCGAGGAACCCATCACCGAGGACATTTATTTATTTGGATGTAAATGTGTCGGGGTCCGTCCCATTCCGCTCCCACGGGGGATTTATTCCTCCAGGAAGATGGTGCAAGGCAGTGCAGAGGGCTGTGGACACTGGATTTCTTCCTAAGGACAACCAGAAAGCAGGGGCTGCACCACTGTGCCTTTATTTTTTTTAATTATTATTATTATTTTTTTTATGAATGCTCTATTTAATGCTTTGAGTTCCTCTAATCATTTGGGATACATTTCTGAGTCATATTTCTTAATATCTTACCAGCACAGGTGTTCATTTCTGTCTTTCTTATTATTATTTGCTATTTAAAAAAAAATAAAAAATAAAAAAAAAGGTGGAAGTGTTTGGTTTTCCCTCTCCTACCATTCCTCCTTTAGTATTGTAACTTCTCCCTTCCACAATTTGCATCAAAAGCTGATTCAAAGGAAAAAAAATCGTTAGTGCTGAACCAAAAGGTGCCCTGGATCCCTTGGCACCAAGCGCTTTGCTGGGTCGAAGGGCTCTGTGTACGCTTCCCTACACATCTCCCTGTAAATATATTTAAGCTTAAGGATGGGATTCACGAGATCTGAAGGCATCATTTATGGCCCTTCATCTATTGAGGGGGGCTTCCCAAAAGCCCAGGGTTGGGAGATGTTTAAAACCCCAGTGTCTGTGGGATCCCCCTGCCTCCTGCCTGCTGGGGTGAGCTTGCAGTGCACACCTTTGCTTTGAATGCCTCCTGTTTTCTGCCCTAATTAGAAATTCTCCACTGCACCAACCACTGAAAAAGGAGGCAGATCTCTCCCAGACTCACCCACATGCTCAAATCAGGTAAAATTTCGCTCGACATCAGTGGCAAATCCAGCCCGGTGCAAGAAATTGCCAAGGACGGGGGTTCCCATGCCACCTGCCACCACCGCTGCATCCCCAGAATCCCTGTTTTGGACCCAATGGCTCAGTTCTCACCAGCTACAGCTTGTTCTGTAGCCAGCAGTAAAAAGAAAAAGAGGCTCAAGAAAAAGAAAGCTGAGCAACGAGGCTGCCCAGGACAGATGGAGGTGCTGAGCGCATAGACAGCACCGAGCGTGAGACTCATGGCAAAGCAGAGTCACTACAGCCCCAGCAAGAAAACGCAATGGGTATGACTGGAATAAAAGCATTTTCTGGAAGGAAGGAGAGCGCCCAGCTTCTGGGCAGCTCACAAATTTCTTTCACATATTTGGGCAAGAGCCCAAAACAGTTGCAAATGCCTGAAAAAAAAAAATTTAAAAATGCATTTTCTGACTCTCTTTGCAAACCTGCTGAGTTGCGGGTTTTTGCTGTGTTTTGTTTTGTTTTAATTTGTTGTTCTGGAAGATTTTGTTCTGTTCCTTCTTTTTTATTATTTATTATTTATTTCTTTATTTGCATTCAGCATCCCTCCGTGGCTCCAGGTCCACAGCCACCTGCACGGCACCACTGCGGCGGGGGCATGAGGACAACTGGAAACATCTCTGCTGTGGGGCACTGCTGGGCTCCGATTGCTTCATAAATCTTGCCAAATTGCCTTTCCCGGCTGATAAGAGCATAATGAGGCTGAAATATTGAAGCTGCTGAAGTTTTCTGAGCGTACAGCTGCCGTAACCAAACACCTGCCCATAAAGCCCCAGTGAAGTCCCTGGGGGATTTCAGGAAATCTGTAGTTTCCCTTTTTAAGGAAGGTTTATTTTTGAGACAGAAGCTGTGGGAAAACAAGAGCAAATAAAGGGGGCATTCAAAAATAATAATAATAATAATCAGTGATTAGGGAGCTCAGCTGTGGTTCTTTTTTTTCTGGGAAGCAGCAAGATTTTGCTCTTTGCTGGTGCCTTTGAACGCAGGACAAGTGGGAAGGCATTGAGATTCCTTAAATAAAAGTCCCATTCCACAGCTGGCTGAGGAATTAGTCTGAGATTTAGGCTTCAGATGAATCCTCTGCCCCTTTCTGTGCAATCATTTATTGCTGGATCCGCTCTCCCTGTCTGTTACATCTCCATCTCCCGGCCCTTCTTAGAGCAGCTTTGTGAAGCTGATGGAAATGTCTTTGCTGTTTTTCCAACAACTTGAAAGCTCAAAGTGAAATGTTTTGAAGAAAACTCTCAAAATAAGGATAAAAAGATTTTTTTGTTTGTTTGTTTGTTTGCTTGTTTTTTCCATTTTTTTCCCTGAAAACAACATGCTGGAGCAAGCAGAGCATCACCCTGCTGGGGCTGTGGGGAGGATGCAGGAGATGCTCTGCTGGGCTCTGCTTGCCCACAGCACCCAACCAAGGCTGTGCCAGTGCTGCCCCCGATCACCCCAAAACCCCAACCTGGGATTGTTTCGAACCAAAAAGGATGAACTCACTTGGGCACCTTTCTCTTATCATTTCTAGGAGAATGAGGGCCATGGAGTAAGGTTTGGCAGATCGGTGGGGAAGGGCACCCCGGGGAGAGGCTCTGCACAAGAAGAGGGAGCAGCAAAAAGCCCTGCGGGAGCCAAGACACCACCAAAGGGCGTAGACTCCTGCCTGATCTCCAATCAGGCCCTGGAGGCTTGGCCACCGGCCGGATAAATGCCGAGCCAGGAGGGTGGGAAGGCGGTGAGGCTGTGGGCAGTGGGAGGAGAAGGAGATGAGTGCTGGGGTGCTGCCCCTCGGGGGGCAGAAAGCCCCTGGCAGCCCCCAGAAGACCGTGCCCATCTCATCCAGACCCCGGACGTCCTTCCTCATCCAGGACATCCTCTGGGATGGGGCTGAGCGGAGAACACGGGCAGAGCAAAGTGAGAGAAGAGGTTTGGGCAGCGCGGAGGATGGGGAGACGGGGGCTGCCCCAGGGGACCCCCCCAGGAGCCCTCATGCCCCAGGAGCATCCCCAGCCCAGCCCCACGATGCGGACACAGGTAAGGGGGTGGGGAGATCCCACGGAGCTCTGGGGCTGGGAATGGCTCTGGAATGCCCACCCTTGGGTCAGCCAAGGGGCTGGATCCTGACCTGGATGCTTTGGAGCCAAAATAATGTGCTTTAAATACCAGGAGTGCAAGAGAAGCAGCAGCTGCATGCAAAGCTTTCGCCAGGTGCTTCAAATAACTCCAAGGACTGGAGCTACCTGAAACTGTTTAATAAAAAGCCCATATCTGCGATAGCTTGCATGAGGATTCCTTTTAATGCAGAAATGGAGCCCGGTCCTTGGTGCAGCTGTCAGCACAGTGCTGCTGCCCCTGCACCCTCCGTTTGCTTTCCCGTGTGCTCAGCACCGGCTGCGGTGCTCTGCTCCTGCCTGCAGCATCGCACCTCGCGTGCTTTATCAATACCCGTCCCGCTCCTCCTGAAACAGCACGGCCAGCACCTCCTTGTAGCACACAGCCACTACATTTGCAGAAGCAGCCCAGCAAAAAATAGCTCTCAGAAGCAACGTGGCTTTGACCAGTGCCTCCCGTGCAGCAGGAGCAGGAGCTCTGCCCTCCCATCCTTCAGCGCCTTGCACGAGCCAGACTGGGCTGCGGCGTCCAAAAAGCCACCGTGAGCTCCCTAGTGCCTGGCTCTTGCTTGCTAAAAGAGACCTTGCCAGGGGAATTTTGGCTTTACGTGCCGGTTCTATTAAAAGCAACGCCGACATAAAGCAAGTTCTGAACCATCCACCCAGCCGGTTATTAAGAAAAAATCATTAAAAACCATAGCAAATCTCCCAGAAGGCAGCTGGTGTAAATCAGCACAGCTCCGGGGATTTCGACAGGGCTGGGATGATTTACACAAGCTGGGAGTTAAGCCCATTGTTTCCATCTCGAGCATTATGTTTGCTTCTTAAGAAAATATACTAAGAAATGACTAAAGAAAAAGAAAATTGGCCCTTTTCCACCACAAGCTGGGTAATACATGGAGAAAGGAACTAAGTGCCTAAATAAATGCACTTGGGAAGCTTTCACAGCTACAGGTGATGCTGCCCAGGGAGAAGAAGGTTGCATCTTGTCTTCTGATCTGGTTCGTTGCCCATAGAGAGCCTCCAGACTGTGGGGTTTTAGTTAAAAAGAAGCAAAAGCTGAGAGAAGGAGGTGACCCGTTAGCTTGAGGATGGAAACTTCTTTTCCCTTTCATGGGAAAGGGGACGTTTCCAAAAAGTGCCTGCTGCCATACAAATCCCAGGGCCATAATGCACAGAACCACAGTACCTCGAGCTTTTAGGCAGAGCTTCATCAGCACTGCAAAGTGTCCCTTTCTGGGTTTGTTTTTTCCTAGGATATTTGTGTATATGAATTAAGAGAGAGTGTTTTTCAGGAGAAAACAACTCCCTGCTGTGACCTCAATTCAATAAAGTGGGGAGTTCACTCCGTTAGGTAGAGAGATCTCCAGGGTAATGCAAATATTTTAGTCTATAGAAAGGGATAGAAAATAAATAAAAATAATAATTAATAATAATAATAAAACAAATAAAATTAAAATTTAAAAGGCAAGGAAATAAGTGATTTGGGGCAATTAATAAGCAAGGAAGCAAGCAATTTGGGCAAATTCCCAGCAGGTAACTCTCAGCCCTTTCCTCCTGCAGATGCCGCGGAGGAGACCCCCCTGTGCGACTGCGTCCCCCCCAAAAAATCTCTGCCCCGTGCCCCGCGAGCCCCCACCCGGCCAGTGAAACGCTCGCGGGCGGCGTTCACCCACAGCCAGGTCCTGGAACTGGAGCGGAAATTCAGCCACCAGAAATACCTGTCAGCCCCAGAGAGAGCCCACCTGGCCCAAAACCTGCAGCTCACAGAGACCCAGGTGAAGATCTGGTTCCAGAACCGGAGGTACAAGACCAAGAGGAGGCTGGGGGGATCTGGCCTCGGCGGACTCGAGCCTGGGCACAAAGCGGCCGAGCCGCCCGCGGCCCCGCTGCTGACGCTGCACGCAGGTGCCCGCTACCTACCCTGCCTCTACTACCTGCAGGGCTGGAGCCCCGCGGTGTGGTGAGCACGGAGGCAGGTTTTCCTCTTCAAATATTTAATTTTTCCCCACCCTGCCCCGCGTTGTTCTTGCTAATGGTGATTCGGAGAGGGAGAATCCCGACCCTGTCCACGGTGATGCTCGGCATCCTCTAGTTGCAGCCCAAGCCTCTCTCGTTTCTGTTATTTTTTAGTCAAACAAAAAGCCAAAAAAAAAAAAAAAAAAAAAAAAAAAAGAAAGAAAAAAAATAATCCCCAAAGCTTTTAAAAAGGGGTCAATCCGCAGCCATAAAATATCACCTGCTTTTGGGGGGGCAGAAAGCAAGAGCTGGTTTGTCCCTGCAGCAAGAAATTGGCCCCATGCATCCCTCCGTGTCCACACACATTGATGGGGCAAAGCACCAGCAGCTGACACCGTGCTGCACCGAGATGGCCCCAGCTCAGCTGCATGGGCCCCAGCTGCTGCCATCACCCGATTTTCATTTATTAGCTTTTAAAAAATAGCAAAAAAAATAAAAAAAATCAATTTCTGCCACAGACACCACCCTCGCTCACAGACCTCACAGCCGTATTTTTTTTCCCAAGTCTTCCATGTGCTGTCAGGCAGCACCACTCGGGGTGATGCGTGGGGTTTTTGGGGAGAATGAAGCCCCTTTCTGCTGCAAGCAACCAAAACCCAAAGTGCCCGCTGGCCACAGACCTGCTGCTGGGGCCACCCGTTGCCACCGGTGCCTTAACAGCCGTGGGGAGCCGCGCCAGGAACGCGGACAATAGTGCAATGACAGATGAGCTTTGCATATCCGGGTGTTGCTGCTGTTTGAACGCTAACATATAAGCTATTTAAAATAGCAACCGCTCAAAGTGTTCAGCTTTTTCTTAGAAAAACCAACAGAGTTAGTTGCAGCCAACCTCACATACCATACTTGCCAGCGCCAAGGCAGCTGGAGGATGGTAACGCCTTTCTTGCAGAGTGGCAAAGGGTTTTGTTTTTTTTTCCCCCCCATAATTGTGTTGTTTGGGTGCTTGTTCTTGCAAAAGAAAATTAAAAATCACAGTGGTCTAATCCCTCCTGCAGCAGGGGAATGGAGAAAATTAGGTAAGGGTAAGATATTGCTGAGATCCATCCCTTTCAATAAGTTTATTCAGATCAACCTTTTGCCGTGCCAAGGGATCCAGAGCTTGCAAAGCTCATGCATGGACGTGGCAAGAGATGAAGCTGCCCAGGGGCAGGGGGATGAGGCAGGGAGAGGAGAATGTGCAAAATGAGCCCTTTGCGGTGGATATTCTGTTGCTAGTGCCATAAAAGCTGTTGGCCCCAGCTGAAGGACAACCGCTCGCTTTCTTAATGATCCAAAAGTAACTCCTAATATCTTGAGATAAGGTTTTCTCCCAGCTCCTGCTCTCAGAGGCTGTTTTTCAAAACCCCCTGGCTCTGTTGCAATGTGTCCAGCTCAGCCCCGCTGCTTATCCACTTTGCTCGCCCATTGCTGGGAACAAAAGAGCCCTTGTGGCCTCGAAGCCAAGCCAACCAAGCTCCTGGCATCCGAGCACTGGGGGAGGATGTCCTGCCCAAATCCACCCTTGGGATGCTGCTGAAAGCAACGTGGAGACCTGATGTTTGCACTAAATGCACCGGGAGAAAACCTGCAGCCACCCCCAAGCTGCATTGCACCCAGAGAGGGGAAAGGATGGGGCTGACCCCGCACCCCGAACAGGATGGGGATGTTGTTTTGCTGGGAAGAACCCAACTGGGCCCCTTTTTCTTCACAGCTGAAAAAATCAGAGAGAAACTCGCCTTGTTGGACAACTCTTTGGGAAAATGTTTGTAGCTTCGTTTTGTAACTTTGTTTTTTTCCACTCGTGGTTTATGACCAGTAAAGCATCCATTTGTTGCTTCAGCAGCCACCTGCTCGTACTTAACTTTGCTGATATAAAGACCAGTGCAAATAGTTGCTATTTTTGTACATATTTTTTGATACTATTTTATCTGATGTGCGTTGTCCTTTGGAATAAAGAACACTGAATCTTTATTAGGAACAAGCTGCCTCTGTCACTTCCTTGCGCTGGGTTTGGATTTTCCTCAAATCCCTATTTCTGCCATGAAATCACCCCGGCTGTCCCACTTCACAAAAATGCCACTTGCACCGAAATTGCCACTAGCAAATCCCTGCTCGTCCCTATTTCTTGGTCCTCAGCACCAAGCGCTGCTCCATCACTCGCCCAGCCAGATAGCATCACTGATAAATAAGTAAATCTCATTTACTGTCTTATGTCTTATATCCGATGAGCAGGAAATAGGTGAATGTTTCCCCAAAGGAAGAGCTTATACAGCAAAAACACTTTTGTTATCACCCCAAATTACCTGCAGTCCCACAATTTAAGCACAATCCCCTACAAACACTGCCCAAAGCACCAGTCCCGGCTTTGATTTCTGGCCCTGCCTTCAATCCCTTGGGTGCAAACAGGCAGCAATCAGCTCAGCAGGACCCCAAAACCCAACAGTGATGCTGGGGAGCTGCTGGCATGCACGTTCCCCCTCAGGACCACTTGTCACCAGGTGGGGACAACCCATGGTCCCGGGGCTGGATGCCAGCTCTCCTCCCTGCCCAAATCCTCCCAACAGCCTTTTTCCCTCACAGCCTCTGCCCTTATCCTCCACAGTCCCCTGGTGCTTTCTTTACAGAGACTTGCTGTTGGTTTTTCTCCTTTTATTTTATTTTATTTGTTTTTAAGCACAAAGCAGGACAAAAAAAGGGCTGTAACGTTTTGATAACCGAATAATCCAAGAGTGTGAAGCACTCACCACAAGGGGAATGAGATGGCAGGCTTCCCTGGTGATAAATAACCCCTCGATTAATACAGAAAAGAAAAATCCCACCCAAACTACAGAGACACGGAGTTTTAATCAGCCTTAACGAAGCAGAACTCCTGTTTGTGCGCGACCAGAAACAGAAAGCATCATTTAACGCCTGCCGACTGGTGTCACGCTCCGCCACTAACATATCCATCAAGATTAAACGCTGCCTAATGCTGACATAACATTTACACTTGTTTGTGCCAAATCATTTATTTAAGGCTAAAAAAAAAAGAGAGAGAGAGAAAAACAGGGCTGCCTTTGGATAATGTAACTGTTGACTAACATTTGCATGCAATAAACCACACACTTGGTGAGAAGGCGTGGGAATGGGGCCAAGGAAAATCTTTGGCTTGACCTACGCAACATTTGGAAACCAGAGCAGTGGGAACGAGTTAGCTGCAGGGAGCTGAAGAGGAGATACACAGTGCAAGGATACCCGAGGTGCCAGGCTGTGTCTGACCAGCGTTTCCCCCAGTTTTGGTGCCCAGGTGCCACAAAGGTGCTTTGGAGGGAGGTGCCGAAATGCTCCCCGCAGCGAGCACCGCGGTGGCTGCTGGGGAGCGCGGATGCTTCTCAAGGAGCGAGGCAAGCAAAGCCACAAAGCACAAGGATTTAGAGCTCTTCAAAACCCTCGAGGATTTTCAATATTTACTATTCTTATTCTGGATGCTCTCGCTGTCCACAGAAACACTTAAGCTCTCTCTAATCCAGCTCGAGCCTCGGCAGCAAGGGTGTCCTGCGGCAGGGAGTCCCGCAGCCCATTGCTAAGTGCTGCCCCGAGGCAGCTGCTCCGGGCCATGAGATTGCCACCGCCAAAACCCAGGGATGCTCTGGTCCAGCTGGCTTCACCGTCTGCTTGGACTGGCTGCCCTGGGAAAATAAGAACCGCTAATAGCTGCAGGGGGAGCGTTTTGGCCAAAGGGGTGAGATTTCAGCCCGCCCAGAGGGATGCTGCCACCTGGGTCACCTATCTACCTGGATAAGTGATGGGTGTCCAGGAGGAGATTTTCACTGCTATGAAGAACCAAAGGGGAAAGAAAATAAAAGGAATAAATAAATAAATAAATAAATAAATAAATAAATAAATAAATGCCCTGTGGAGATGTGGTGAAATGCAGCTTTCCAGATTGGCTCGTGTGGCATTCCCATGGGAAATTCCTTCGTTGCCTTTCACTAAACTGCAAGGCACATTCCTGCTCTTTCTTTTATTACGGGCTGGGCACCGTTTATTAAGAACAGCTGAAGGCAGAGAGCAATCCAAGCAAACAGGAGTGGAAGCGCTCCTGAAGACATCTGCCTGCGGTAATTTACGGCAGCCTGCTTCCAGAAGGGAAAGTCAGGAGAGAAGTATTTGTACAGGAAAAGGAGCTGAGAACTAAGAGTAAATGGGCTGGGCTTGTGTCAGAAAGCTCTGGTTTTGAAAGAAAAGTGAAAGGAGAAAGGATTTCAGAGCCATGTGCCTGGTTCCCAGAGCTCTAGGTCTGTTGCTTTATCCCCAAAAGAGGAAAGTCCCAAAAGAGGACACCACATGTGTCACCTGTGGTCACCTCACTAGGGCCCCATCGTGGATCCCAAACCTCAGCAATACCCAGTGACCCTCGGGGGCATCCGGACACTTACTTGCCTGCAGCTCAGCATCCTTGAAAAAAAAAAAACAAAAAACCAAAAGGCCCCCTCTGCTCGCAAGTGGTGCACGATAACGCGCTATCAGCAATAGCAAAAAAAATTGTGCAAAGCCCTCGTGTTCTCTGCTCCGTGCTAATAACAAGGAGGGGCGATAAGGAGCCGGGGGAGGATGCTCACACCACTGCAGCGGCTGCTTTTGCCCAGTTCTTCCCCCACTTTCTCTCTTTCCAGCAGTGATTTATGTTTCCAAGAGCTACCAGCCACGCATGGGCTCCCCAGCAATTCCTGGCATTCAGAGCCTTTTGCAGTGACCAGATTTGCAAAAAAGCCAATTTTATTTTATTTTTTCTCAGCACCCCGTTGCCCCCCCCCCAGGGATGAGCAGAGCCCACGGATAAAAGCAAGGAAAGGGGCAGCTCTGCACGGGTTCCCGCGGTACTTTTCCATGGGCAGGTGAACACGAAAGGGGTCCTCTGCGCGCCGCGGCGGAAAGCGGGGGGATTAGGGCAATCCCTCTGCAAACAGAGCTTGGGTGGGGGCAGCCAGGGCTCCTCGCCGCTCCCCTGAGAATAAATGGCTGGGCTAACCAGGAAAACGTGCCGGCCGAGCTACGGCGAAGCATTTATTCACGTGGAGCCACGTTCTCATGGCGGGGACGGCAGCGCCCGGGCGCTGGGTCAGAGATTTGTGGGGTTTACACAGGGCAGAGCAGCTCTCAGGTACACCCAGCCTGACTTCCCCTGCGGAAGGATGTCCGAAAGCTTTGCAAACACTGCCCCAACAGCTGCGGTGCCTGGCGCGGGGCAAATGCCAGATTTTCTCCTCCGATGTGTTTTGTCCCCACTCGGTCAGAGGCAAACAGAGCGTGGGCTCCCCATATCCCAGCCAGGTAATGTTAATCCTGTTCCTAGGTGGCAGATCAGCCTCTTGCTGGTTTTGTGCTGAGTATTCTTATAGATAATAAAAATGATGTAACTGATGATGCAGGCATACAAAAGTGCCAGGTTCAGGGTGATTCAGGTTATTTCCCACCTCAACCCAACAGCCAGCCACTCATTGAGCTTAATTAATTGAATTTCTAGTGATGGTCACCGCTTCCCAGAGCCAGAGCTGCAGCCTAAAGCCATGGCCTCATCCCCATCAGGACACGCAAAGGGGAAACCGAAGGTTTTACATGCTAATTAATAGGCAAAATGAGAATTTTGGGGCAAAATTCCAGAGCAGGAGACATGGAGACTTTATGGCACTTCTGCAAGATCCAGCTCAACCTACGGCATGGTCCAGCAAATGAAGCACCTGGCATCATCTAATCCAGGGTCTGAAGCTCATAAGCTTCAGAAAAAGGGCGAAGGAACTCGATTTATTCGTGACACCCACACCTACACACTCGCCATCCAGGGACCAGACCCCAGCCACCTCTGGCATTACTCAGCAAACGAGCCGTGTTTCACCCCTCCCTGCCGAGCAGCACTTCGCTGGGTGCCAAGGGCACACCAAACCTCTACACCCAATATTTGTGTGGGCGAAAGGAGGAATTGCTGCAGCATTTGACTACAGGAGATAGACGCTCATCTCCACCGAGCAGCCCCGTGGGCGCTGAGGGCTGCACACTTGTACTTGCTGGAAACCCCACAGGGACTGGGTTTTTGAGCAAACACCAAAAAGAAAGTGTTAAATTAAGGCAATTAATGTGCTTGGAGGATCCATTTACCTGGATCCTCCAGGTAAATTTTACCTGGATCCTCCAGGTAAATTTTGTGATTTTAGGTCACATGTAGGCCACGCTGGTCATTGCCAACCAACATCTTTTGGATAGTTCATATTTTTCCAGGCAATAAAAAATAGATTTTGCTGGCCCAAATTTCGCAATATTCAAGGCTGGATTTAATTCCTCTCCTCCATGGGTGCCCGCACAGCAATGCTCAACAGCTTTACACTTGCTGAGCCCGGCAGAAAACACTTACCTGCTCTCCAAACGGATCCCCTGGCTTTGAAAGGAGTTTAATCTCATGGATAAATACAAATGTTTTTATTCCCTTTGTGGACAGAATAAGATCGAAGGTGAAGGTGTGGCCGGAAAACCTTTCACTCCGTGCGCTGCATCTTGTCATCCAAGGTAAACACGCAGCTTAATGAAATTTCAAGAGGGAAAAGGTGAGATATTTGCCTTTATGTTCATTACCCTTTAGAGCAGAAACAATATTTGATGAGAAACAAAGAATCGGGCAAACTAGATAATAATCGCACGCGGTGAACAAACACAGCCTAGATCCTGGATTAATGAAGTGACTTAAATAAGAACCCCAAACGCCGGGGGTTTGGCAGCACAGGGGGCAGCACCATGGGGCATGTAGACCTCGAGCCCGATAGCAGCAGGACAGGGACATCACCATCACCACCAGTCAATATTCCACACCTTTTATTTCTTATTTTTCCCCTTTTCTGCATTTTTGGCATACCTACAGACCCCCAGGGAGAACATCAGTGAGGGAGTTTATGAGACTGCACAGAAATAAATTTATTTTAATAAATAAATAATTAATTTAATTAAATTTATTTATTAAATTTATTCATTATAAACACTAATTTATATATTGGTACCCACCCAAATTTCCCATATAACGACAGGACGGATCAAAGCAGACACCCACTGCCCTACACTTTGCTGCAGGAAATCCTGCACGTTTAAGGAATTTCTACAGTCTACCAGATAAATAAGAAATACCCTCAAAAGATATTTACACAATAAGCTGTACTGGTTCCAGAGAAACAATTAGCATCAATGAGGAATACAAATCGTCTCTGGAACATACAAATTTTTCAGGAAAAATGAAAGTTCTGTCTCGTGAATGGCCCCTCATGTCTTTCAGCTGCCTATTTGAGTGTTTTTCAGCTAAAGACATGTTTGTGACCCAGCTACAGTTGATGCAGCACATACGGCTTCCCCTGCCTCCATTTCTGGGGGGAAAGTCTGGTGAAATCAGGTAACCATGGATATTAAAAATCCGTCCCCTGCTCCCCACAGCAGTCCCTTCTTGTGTCTGCCAGAGCAAACTTGGGCTCAGCCCTTTCCTAGCTCCACAGCCTCCCCAAACCTTCCTGAAGAGCAATACCCTCCTTTTTCTCAGCACCCAGAAATATCCAAAAATTGGATTTAACACAGAAAAACACTGGTTTCCTGGAAACCATCCCCATCTCCTCCGAGCAAAAACCCCACCTCTCAGGACTGCAGACACGTTTGCTCCAGGGGGATTAAATATTTACCCTGCAACGCAAATAGAAACATAAACCAGCCCAAAAAACATTTTGCTGGGCATAAACAGCGCATTATCTCTTGATCTTGTCTCATAAGATCATCAGCCCCGCCTCCGCCCCAGGATACCGATGGCATCTTATTGGCACTGAAGGTTAAAAGAAAAAAAGAAAACAAGGCATAAACAAGGCATGACAAGAGTAAATCTGTAGGGTTTCAGGAGTGTCTCCTGATCCCTGCGTTGGGATCTTGCTGAAGTCATTTCCCGTCATTGCAAGGTGTGTACCTGAAATGGCCTCGATTTCAAACCTTGTGTTTCTGAAACGAAACCGAAAGGAAACCAATTTCTGCTCCATTCCCTCATCAATATTGTGCAAGGCTGCTCCCAAAAATAATTTTCCAGCTACAGCTCCTTAAAAGGCTGGAGATCTACATCAGGGAGGTTTCAGCTCCATCCATTTTCTTGCAGGTGGGGAAAAAGAAACATCTGCAAGTCCAGGCTGCTGCGACCCCGAGCCAGCCACTCTGCAGGTTTGCTCCGCAAGCAGGACGTTCCCAAATGCTCCTTCCCAAACGCTCTGCAGCAGCTCATAGAGGAGCACCAGCCCGTGACATGGCTGTAAAACCCTTCCCACGAGGGTTTTTCTTCCTCGAGCTTTACTCCCCCGGACACCACTAGAAGGCACCAACCCTCCAGGCAGCAGCTGCAGGGCTTCTGCTCAGCCCCGTGACCCAGCCCCAGCACCCACAACCACACACATTGAGCCAAAAAAAGGCCAAAAATCAGGTCTTTTTTTTTTATTATTATTTCCTTGAGCTCCAGTGATACAACTGTAGCAGCATCTCACAACTGAACTCCTGCATTGTTAAATATAAATTTAAAGAGAACACACTGAATTCCAAAGCAGGCAGAAAAAACAACAATAAAGAACTGCGGACAAAGGCACTCATCCTCCCCCTTAAATACATGTGCGTTCGTTGCAGACAAAGCAGCAGTACATGTTTCACATACCAGGTTAAAATAACTTCAGACTCGCAGCAGAACTTCCAAACTGAACACAGGGAGAGAGGAGGAGCAACGGCTTCGGTGAAGGGGCTTTGAGCTGGGGACCCAGCATCGAGCACAGCAGGAAACGAACATTTATTGAACGGATTTCTGCAGTTTTTAGACCAACCGGGCACACACGTTCTCATTTCCAGCTGAAGAGTGTGAAGCCTGGTTTTATTGAGTACCCAGGGTAATCAATAAAGAGCTCGATAAACATAGAAGTGCTCCTTGCCCACTCCCAGCTCTAGGGAGAGAAAGCTCCCAAGAAAATCTGGTTGTGCTGTGCTCGATGCTCCAGAGGGAACCAGACACTCATTTTCCTGGAAAACAGCCGAAATTGGAAGTGACATCCCCCTCCGAGCAGGATGCTCGGCTGCACAGTCAGGGCTGACCCTGCCCACCGAGCCCCCAGGGGACACCAGGGTGTCCGGGAGCAGCCACCACAAACTCAGGACTATGAAATCCCAGCGAGCAGAGGAAGAGGATGATGCACGGCCGAGTTTAACTCCTAGGGAAGCTGCACCGAAAAGCTGCCGCCCCCCCGTTACGCTACACTTTGCCTCTCAGCATTAAAGTGACCCAAAATTTTCATCTAAGTGTTCACGCCCATCTCCGATGGATTTTTTTTGTGCAGTTCTGGTTCCTCTTAGTGACTCTAGTTTCTAGAGAGAAAGGAAAAAAAAAAGATGCCCAAGCCTAGCAGCGAGCTCGAGGATCTCCAGCCTCCAGGACCCCGGTGGGCAGCAGGGGCTGAGGGCTTCCTCCAGCGGCCTCGAGGGTAAACGTTTTGCACTTTTAAGACAAAGGGTGCGTCAGACACAGTGATTCGTTCGGTTTCAGCGACAAAAAGGCATGGAGAGCCTCATCATGTCATTGGCACGAGGTTAATTTACACAAGGCACAAGCAGCACCGCCCGCGGAGGTGCTCTGCAATTCGGCTTCTCCAAATAACGGAGCCAGAGGCTTTTAGCTCTGCTTAGTGTCATCCCATGCAGCGTGCCTGGCTCGTGGGACAACCCCAGTGACATCTGCCAGCCACGCTGCAGCCCTTCCTCAGACCCCTCCTGTGCCAAAAAACGAGCTGCAGCCTCATCTGGGGCAGAGCAGAAGCTGCCACCAGCACAGCAGTGGGATGGGACCAGCTTGAAATAGCTGGGTGGGAGATTTGCCCATCGGTGTCCTCAAACCCCTACAAAATCCCTCAATTTTGTCATTGGTTACTGATCACCCGCGTAACTGGTTCAGGCACCCAAAACTCACTCCCCAGGATATCAACTTTTTTTTTTTTTTGAATACTTTGCAAAAAAAGTAGTTTGCAGAACTACCTGGTGCCATCTGTGGGGCAAACCCGATTCCCTCAAACCTGGGGAGGGCATTCTGGGGCTCTCCATCCCCAGCACAGAGGCTGCACTCCAAAAAAAATCAGCATTTCTACAAAGGCAAAGGATGCATCAGGAAGAGCCTTTCCCAGCAGGAGCAATAAGGCTGACACCCTTCAGAGCAGGCACAACGTTGCCAAACACCACAAATCTCAGCTTTTGCAGCAGCAAAACCAAACCCACGGCACGAGGAACCTCTCCAGGTTGTGGTTTTTAGCCCCCCCAGAACAGAGATGAGCAGCAATTTATTGTCAAACGCAGACCGAGAGGCGGCTCCAGGTCTGCAATTTGGACTTTCCCAAGGTTTTCGGTGCTGGCTGCTGGTTTGCTGCTGCCAGGATGCAACCAGCAGCTCCACACACCCTGCTCCAAGCCCAGCAGCTCTCAGGATGCGCACGGATGCTCCTGGAAGCAGGATCGGGGCCTTAGTGAAAAAGAAGTACAAATAAATTAAGGGAGGACGAAGCCTGTTCCAGCTATCACACACCATAAAAATGTACCTTTTTTTAAAAAAAAAAAAAGTGTTTGAAAAAATACTATTCCTTTAAAATCAACATTTTTAAGAGTCTCCTTGTAAAAAATATATATATGTCCCCTCCTCTGCAAAGTGACCAGGCATTTTGGGGTGCCCCTGCTGGCATCCTTCTGTTTCCCAATGTGGTGTCCCCATTCCTTCTCCCCAAGGGCCCCAGCAAGTCCCAAGGGGTTACCAAGTCCCTCGACACCCACAGGAGAATCCAGGCCACTGTTTGGGGGCTAAATGCTGTGTAATTAAAGCCAATCTGGCTATAAAAATAAATGCTTTTGCATCTTCCTTGCACACGATGGAAGAATTTAGCCCTTTTTAAACAGCTCAGCATCTAGCTGTAATAATATTTTTTAAAAAACAAACCAAACGCCTACATAGAAAAATAAAGGATAAACATTATCCATCTATTTTATATTCATATAAAAAGTTCTACCAGAGGATATTTTGCTTCTTCACCGTAAAAAAACGGCCTAGGTTTCATAACCTAGGCTTATGGTGAGGAGTAAACTACATATTCAAACTTATCCAGGGAAAAAAAAATACCAGTTAACAATTTCGCTTCTCCAAAATAAAGTTATTAAATATATATATTATTATAAGTCTTTATAAACTATTTCATCCTTTAAGCAATGAGGTGAACGGGTGGCTGAGGAGCATTTTAAACCCTCCTTCCCCCCATGGAGGGGGAAAGCAGACATCAGCTGTGTGCCCCCACCAGGACCCCGGCCCGTTTTTAGCAGGGACCTGACGCCGGTGGCTCGCACACACGGAAGGGACACCGAGCCTTGAATTCACTCCGTGTCCTTCCTTCAAAAGGATGTCCTTTTCTCCAGCTTGTGCTTTGTGAGGAAGTACTTGAAGAACTCATACACCGACCAGGCGATGGCCGTTGAAGGGATCTGGTAGATGACTCGGGCCTGCACCCCTCGGAAGTACCCCGCGACGCCCCCCAGCTGGTAGACAGTCCTGAAGGCATTCACCATGCCCGAGAGGTGCCCGCTGATGTTCAGCGAGCTCAGGGCCGTGTTTTCTTGAGTGTTGAGCAAAGTCTTGCAGACGTCCAGAGGGGTGGTGGCGGCGGCGGCCACGGCCCCCGCGACGCCGCCGGCGAAGACGTGGGACAGGGGGTTGTACTCCCTGCGGGGGTTCACCTGCTCCTGCATGAACTCGTAGGTGATGAAGTGAATGGCCTGGAAGGGGACGTTCATGGTGAGCTGCGTGGTGTAGCTGCGGTAGAAGGCGCCCAAGCCCTCGGTGCGCCGCACTGTCCTCACGCACTGCAGGACGGACTTGTAGGGGGAGTTAAACATCTGCATCCGCTGCTTCACCACTGCTCCGGGACGGCCACAATGGGGGAGGCACGGCAGGCAGCACCAGGCAGGATGGAGGGAAGGAGATAAAGGTTTATTAGCCAAGGAGCACGGTGGTTGGATATTGCAAAGCCCAGCCTGCTCCCTGCTCTGAGCCCCAGCCACGCAGACCCAACCTCCCCTACCAAGTCTGACTTCCAAGTTTGAAGGGTTATGACAAAAAACTGGCATTTCTGCAGCGAGGGACTCCCCACTTTTTAACAATTTTTTATCAAAAGGATCCATAAGTCCTCCACTTCCCCTGGTATCCCTAAGGAAACTCAAAGGGGGGGACGCAGTCAGCTGAACCCTGGATTGACACCTCACTGATTCCACGGGTCAAGGAACCCATAAAGCATCATTAAATCCAGCTAGAAAGGGATTAGGGCAGATGCACGAGAACCCCAGGTGCAACTGGGGGGATGCAGAGCTCATGCACGGAATCATCTGTCACCCCAAGCCACCAAGGTGGTTTAATAACTGGACGTCATCCTGGAGTGGCAGGGACCTCACCTACAGCCCAACATGCTCAGGTGGAACAACCTCAGCTGCAGCAACAAGTAATCTTTCCTGATTAAAGGGATTTTTAATATTAAAAGACAGGTTTTTCTTTCTAACAAACTTGCCTTTGGTCCAGCTCGGAAGCCGAGTGTGTTACCACAGCTCGTTGTCTCCATTTTAGGTGCATTTTACTGTGAGCCCTCCTGCACCAGGCTTCTCCCACCAGGAAGGCCACGCGCTGGCCCTACCGGCTGCTCTACCTGCCTGACAACCTGACCGAGCTCAGCTTTGTTTGGGTAGTCCAGGGCTTCAGAAAAACCACAACCACTTCAGTAAAGATTTACTGGCAGAGCCGTGAGGGCATCGTGACTCAAGCTGCTGCTGGCACCGACCGCCTCTGCTCTACAGACCGAGCTGGAGCAGGCACAGGGGTGACACCATAAAGGTGACAGTTTTCTTGCAGAGCCACGAAATTCCATGCAGACACTGCACAAGCCCCCGGAAAATAAGGGAAAAGAGCCAGGCAGTGCTGGGCAGAATTTCTCCCTTGGTGCTGGCCCTTCTGATCTCATTCAGAAAAGGAGAAGCACCACCAAAGCTTATGGTGCTGAGCTGGCACAGAGCATCCCCAGCACCTCACTGGGCTAACAGGGTGCAGCGAGGGCCTTACCTTCAGCTGGGTTCATCACTGCATCATGCAGCAAGGTGGCCACGCTCCCAGCTATGCCTGCAAGACACAAAAACATCCTTCAGAGGAGATCCGGAGACCAGGGGCTCTCCCAGAACTCAGCAGCAAGCCCGTGGGAGCACCCAGTAACATGACTGGTTTCCAGTATGGAAAAACCCAGCCAGGGCAGCTCGACAGCGGGCAGGATCTGCAAGCCAGCTCCGGCAGCACCCCGTTTGCTGCTCCCTCCAACAATTCACACGGCTTTGCCTACGCAAGACGCCACCGGCTTAACTCGGCTTGCGCTAGACCGAGAAGTGAGCAATGCTTAGAACTGGCTCGGTGCATCTATAATTAGGCATTTTTCATCCGTTTACGCAGTCCGGGCTTTAAACGCTAATTGCACAGATTCTGCAAGCATCCATCCGTCCAGTAATGACTCTGCACTTGGCTCGAGGAGGGGCCTGGAGCCACACCTGCCCCTTTGATGTAAGTTTCCATCGCCAAGTTCTGTTGCCCAAACGACTTTCGGTCATTTCTCACAGTGCTTTTGCTTTTCAGCTGGTCCCAGAAGCCTGTAGCTACTTGAAAGGCAGGCAGAGGGAGGAAGCAAATTACGAGCAGAAAGCAGCAAGCCAGAAGGATATCATGCCCTTAACTGATGTGGTCGAGTCAAATTGAGTGTGTGCCATGGTAGATGCCCAACAATGTCCCCTGCACAGCCTCCTACAAGCCCAGCTGCCCCGTTACAGGGTGCCTGCTGTTACAACTCAACGCCTTGACCTGAATTTTATTTATTATTATTTATTCATAAACCTTCCTGGTAGGAGCAAAGCACATGAGGACAGGGGATGCAGCGTGCTCGGCCACGCTGGAGCTGCAGGGATCCACCAGGGCTTCAGACCTCCTGAGGTTTGGGATGGCAGCCCCCCCAGCAAAAAAAGCCAGGAACAGCCAGGCACTGCCTGGGAACACCTCTTGTCCAATGTACAAAGGCTTGAAAATTTTGGGATTAAGGATTCTGGGCGGAAATGTGCACAAAGGAGCACAAAGCACTCGGCTGGAGGGCCGGTGCCACGCTCACATACCCGGTTTCCTTCCTCCTGCCTTCCCAAAATCGTGTGGGAGCCCGGGGTTACGTCCTGCACCCTCCTGCTGGGGACCCACGGGGCTGGCACAAGAGCAGGGTGCTCGCAGGAGCAGAGCAGCGAGGGACGGCGGCTCCGTGTGCAAGGCAACGAGGGGAAAAGCTGCTCACTGCAAGCTGCTTTTGTGCAAAGAAATAAAAAAAATAGAATACCATTGGCCAAGTGGCTGTTTCCTCCGTGCTGGATGGTGTCGCTGAGACTCTTCTTGATTTTTTCGTAGCAGGCAAAGTACATGGCGTGGGCAGGGCCAGCCCCCAGCATGGTGACGTTGATGCCACGTAAAGGCCTCCAGAAGCCTTCCGTCAGGACAATCTTCTTCAGGGCTTCGTACACGCTCCTGTACTGGGCTTTGGGGTCCGGCTGCAGGCTCTGCATCCTCGTCTGCAATGGAGCACAGCCAGGGGAGAGGCTTCAATTACCTGCCCTCAAGGCAACACCCATAAACCCCAGATTTAAGCTCAAGATCCAGCACAATGAGATGAGTCAATAATTAATAAATGATTGAGCTGGAGCCCAAGCCCCACCAAAGCTGCAGAAAGCCCCCCCAAAAAAAGAAAAAAATATTGAACCCGTGCCCAAGCACCATTTACCCACATTTCTCCTGCTAAATCAGCCCCAAGAAGCCCACGGTCCCATTGCAACACCAGAAGGAGCCTGCCCGTGGAGGGAAGCGTAACCTCTGCTCCTGTTTATGCACGGGGAATTAAGGGCAATTGTTCAAAAGCCGAGGTGAAGAAACACAGTTAGGGCTCTAATTGCCTCCTGCTTGCAACACTCCCGGCTCTGCCCCAGCTTGTTCCTCCTGCAGTCGCTCTGCTTTCGATACCCAGCGAGCAGGGTGAGTGCAGCCGACTGGGAAACAAGTTTCCTAGAAGGGCAAGCTAAAAAGGTTGGGTGCCAGGAAGACCCTTGGGGACTATTTGTCCCCAGCACGGAGAGCCCTGAGACAACCTAGGGCACATCATCCCCACATTTCAGGGTCCCCTGCAGCCACCAGCACCCTGGGCTGGGAGCTTTGCACCAAGTTTTGAAGACAGCCAAGCTTGGGGCATCCAAAAATATATTTTAAAACCCATTCCCATCACTTAATGATGCACCGTGGAATAAAAAATTTACTTGCTTGAGTTTGCTTCAAGCTTCCGCAGGCTGATGGCATCCCTTGACCAGAAATATTCACAGCAGTGAGTGCCCATCGTGAACGCTCTGGTAGGGGAAAGGCTTTGCAAACACAATCCTAAGGCTGTTCAGGTTTTATAGGATGCCTTCTGAGGTCGGATCTCGGCTTCCTACAAGCGTGCTGTGGTGTGCTGCCACCGGGCACCCCGCTAAGGCCAGCCCAGTGCACGAGCACAGCCGATAAGAGGGAGGAGATAAGGGGGCAGCCACGGACCTGTGCCCCCTTCATGCAGTAATTACAGCCCCAGCATCAGCGACTTCTTGATGGGGCACCTTAAATTAGTTCTAATTCCCTACAACTCTGCACATTTCAGCTCTACACCTGCTCTATAGGAGACAGACTGCACCGAAGCCACCAGTTTGGCTGTGCAACACCGTGGGGTCCAGTTTGAGCCCAGAAATACAAAACTGGCTTGCTTTAATCATGAGGTTAACGCACGAGCAGCCCGTCCTCGATCAATACTGAAAGCTGCAGCACCCAATACAATCCTCTCATCATCTATAATAATAAAAACATTTATTTTGCCTCCTTCTGGCAGCCCCCAGCCCGGTGCTGCCCTTGCAGGCAAAGCACAAGAAGATTTTGCTGCCCGGTCCTCGGCAGCAGCTCAGCACCAGAAGAAGCAGGGCTCCTCGGTGCCTCCTCCACGCTCCTGCAGCAGGATGTAGCCCTCGGAGCTTATCAAAGCCCTTCAGCAATTAACCAGGGGGCAACACCGCAGCGGGGCTTTCAGGGGAGATTAAACCAATGGAAGCGGGGCAGATTTGGACCTTGGATTCCTCAAGGCATGCTGGCGACCAGAAACCTCCACAGGCACTGGTCTGAGACCAAGCAAGAGATCGGGGCTGAATTCCAGACTTTAACCAGTGCCCTGATTCAAGCTGGCGAGAAGCAGAGCAATAAGCAAGGCTAATCCAAATAAATCACTGCATTTGTAGTAAATATCCTAAAAAACACGCAAGAATTACATTTCCGAAGTGATGTAACAGAGCAGCTGGCCGCATTTCAGACCCGAAGCATTGCTCAGTCATCGTTACAAGGCATCACCCTACAGCCTGCTGGAAGGATTTGCATCCCTCTGTGCGTTGCCTTCCCCTCCCCGTGCATTGCCCAGCGCCGCTGCAGCCCCACGGCACAGGTCCCAGCCGGTGCTGAGCCCCACGCTGTGCACCCCCCGGCAAAAACAAGCCCCAAGTGTTTGGGGAAAGCTCCAAGGCCACCTTCCCTCGGCGTGGGGGGAGCAGGGCTGAGAAACAAAGCAAAGCTGCACAGCACCAAGCAGCGCTGGAAATAACCCCAAAAGCGGAGAGCAGCCTGCCTAGAAATGCAGCGACAGCACCAGAATACCTCGAAACACGCTTAAAAAAAAAAGTTTTACATCAGCTCTCAGCCTTTGCTTGGCATGCACAAGGGTCTGAGACCCTCCCCTCCTCGGGTTTTGGCACCCTCCCACCCCAAAGGGTGCAGAAATTGGGGCGGATTTGGCCGTGCCCCGCCGCCAGCGTGACTCAGCAGCACCCACTGGCCGCATCCAGCCGGGGGCTGCGCGCTGCCGGTTTCGACTTGAAGGCGTTGCTTCACTCTCGGACTCCAAAAGCAATCCTGATCTCAGCCCGGCTTCTTGCCAGGGAGCCTCCGGAGCCGGGGGAACAAAAACACGCAGCAGCATCCCCTCCTCTGCAGGGGTTATGGGGGAAACGCGCTGCACAGAGCAGCAAAGCACCCTCCTGGCAGGTGGTCCTGAGCACCTTCCTGCTGGACATCCAGCTGCTTTCACATGGGAACGCATAAACACTTATTTTTTCCCCCTTCTTGCATTATCTGACCCATTTTGGAGGGCTCCCAGAGCTGCACCAAAGATCCCACGGCACGCAGTAGGGTTTACACCGCACCCAACCCACGGCGCTCATTGCATCACCAGCCCCGCAGCCAAACCCACAGCCCGGCACCTTTCACGGGACAAAAACAGGTCAAACAGCCCCGGGAGCCACCAAAAAAGCACCACGCACGCAGCTCCTGCAGTGCGAGGAGCTGGGGACAGGCTGGGCTCTGCCCCAGCCGGGATAAGCTTATCGCGGCCGGAGCAAACACGGTGCTGGGTGCTGCACCTTCCGAGGCTGCCAGCAGATGATTTTGCTCCGCGGGCTTTCTGCCACTTATCTGAAGCCTGCAAGCTCCTCCAGGAGCACCCGCCCCTGTTGTCAGCCAGCCAGAAACGCTCCTCCACCTCCTCGGGTTAAATCCTCGTTGCATAAGGCAGGAGCGCGCCGCCGGCCGCAAGCGTCCGGGCAGGTCTGAGCCCAGACACAAGAAATAAAGCCCAAAAGTACAGCTTTGGGGTCAGGGAGCATCCCGAGGATGCCATCCTGGGGAGGAACCCGGGCTGCAGCTCCCAAAATCCTACAGAAATCACCCTCGGTGCTCCCATCCCCACCAGCATCTCCCACCCCCTGCTCCTCACCCGGGGCACGAAGCCCAAAATCCCAAAGGAGGGAGCTCGATGCTGGACCCCGTTCCCCATTTCAACCCCAAAAGCCCCCAAGGTTTGCCAGCAGAGGCTGCACAGCTGCCTTAGACGTGCTGCCGCTCTCCTTGCGCGGAGTTGAGCAATACGCAGAGTCTGCAGATGCCTTCCCAGCAGCTTTCCAAGGCCAGCAGCTGACACGAGCAATGGTCCCAGCCAGTTTTCTACCCAGAAGTGTTTCGTTAACACTTCCCCAGCTTCACGTTTTCCTGCGAAGCGTCGCTGATCTGACAGGCAGCTGCACAAATCAGCTCAGGCACTTCGTTCCTTCCCTGGCTGCTCACCCAGCACATCCGTGTGGCACCCACGCAACCCAGGCTCCCCCCCAAAAAAACATGAAAACCATCAGATTTTTACCAAAACCCTCCAGATTTTTACCAGGAAAAATGCATGAATTGCTGCAGCGACTGCACCAGACCCCGACGGCTGCAGGACACACCAGGGACACCGGAGATGTGGCACCGTGAAGCTCTCTGACCGGGGGAAACGCAATTTCTCCAGGAACAAATGCAATTAAAAGGCATGGATTTGGGGTGCACAGGCTTGGAGTAACCGCTGCTGACACCTTGCCTCTTAGCAGAGGGCTCTGGTGCTGCTGCTGGAGCGAGGCGTGCAGGAGGGTGACGCCTCCAGCCTGGTGCACGAAGCCGCCAGCCCCAAATTTCCCCATGGGGCGACCCCGAAAGCTCACAGCCGTGGCTCACAGCCCCCACGCCGTCCCCCGAACAGGCACAACCGCTCCTGGTGGCCACTTGTTGTGGGTGCAGAGCCTCTCCCACCACCAAACCCAAACCCAGGCGAGCGTCCTGACCCCAAACCTCAGGACAACAGCTCTGCCTTGCCCTCAAGACCTGTGGGTTTTCAGGACCGGAGCTGCAAGCCCCAAAACGAGCCAGGCAGCCCAGGGCGGGTTAGCCCTCGTAGCATCCCTCCCCACGAGCTGCCTGTCCTTCCCTGCAGACGGACAAACGTCCCTGGCTGCCCCATCCCCAGCAGCACAAGACCTCTCGCCCCTACAAAGCCACAAAGCCCGTGTCCCCCTGCACCCCGAGGAAGAGGAGGGTCCCGGGGGGTGGTCTGCAGGAGCTCCACCACCGTCAGCCCTGGGCACAGGATCCCAAAGCATCCCGCGTGCCCACGGGGCTCACAGCACCATCAGGGCACGAGGAGCAAAAAAAAAAAAGGCGAGGAAAACCGCAGCTGCTGCTGTCCCTAAGAGGAGAGCGGCATCACGGCCCCGACCTCCAGCTGAGGAATTGTGCAAGCAGCCAAAGCAAGCAACTCCCCCAAATTGCAACATTTTCGCTTTCTCTTTGAGGGGAAGTGACTCGCGGGGACCAAAACATTTCCTCCAAGGGGCGAGCGAGCAGCACAGGTGCCCAGGACACCCCCCGGGGGGAACCTGCCCCATTGCTCTGCTCCCCGACCCCAGTAACCACTACCAGGAGCAGGACAGCTTGCTTCTCTTCTGGAGGATGCCAGAGGAACATTTCCCATGCTGGAGCGAAGGAGAGCTGCTGCCTGCAGCCTAATTAGCGCCCGGTTCATTAAGCTCCACGGGGCAGCTCGCTGTATGGGGGAATTCACCGCAGGTGGCAGCTTCCCTGTAGGACACCTCCAGCTCCCAGAACCCAGGCACCGCTTTCGTTTTCTCCCCCCTCCCTTTCCCCGCAGAGGAAATGACCTCCCCGGCACGGCGTGACGCCCGTGGGGCCGGGCAGCTGCCGCCGCCGCGGGCACGGGGACAACGTCGTCGGGATGAGCCAGCTTTGGGGGGAAAACCCCCCAAAAAGGGGTTTTGCTACACAGTGGGGCAGCCGTGCGTATGAGCAAAGTGCAGCTCCTGCCACGGGTGTCCCTTTGGGATCTGAAAGGTGCTGGGGGGGCAGCAGCAGGGCTGCCCCATCCCATGGTTGTCACCAACCCTCGGCCCTATATTCCAGCCCACCCCCGGACCCCACAGGATTCACCCCCCTGCTGCAGCAGGATGGGGATGTGTGGCAAGAAGGGGAAATCTGGCCGCTCTGTGCAACATCGCCGTCACCCCAACAGCAGCTTCTGCCGCTCCCTGCAGCCCCTTTGCAAGGGGGGGGACCCCAACACAGCCCCCCGATTTCCGTAGGATCGAGGAGCCCAGCACACCTGGGACCTGCTCGGATGCACGCACCGTGCCACCAGGATTCCCCCCCTGGCTGGAATTAACCCCAGTTTGGGAAGGCACTGGAGGAAAAAGCTGGGGAGCAGAGCTCCAGGACCACCCCCCCCCCAGGGGGCAGGCAGGAGGACTTTGCTTGCAGCACCAGGCCGGGCACCGCACACCTTTGCACCGCGCCTCGCGCAAAGCTCGCCGGGCTCCCGCGGGACGCGTCGGGGCAGAGCGGGATGACACAGCACCCAGCTGCAGCACCCTGCACTTCGCTCACCCCAAAAGCCTCTTACGCAGCTCCCCTCCCC